>NW_015150829.1:417214-420191 GCF_000732505.1 Cyprinodon variegatus
TCTGGGCAAGTAAAAATTGTTTCTGGGCAAGTATAAATTGTTTCTGGGCAAGTAAAAATCGTTTCTGGGCAAGTAAAAATTGTTTCTTGGCAAGTATAAATTGTTTCTGGGCAAATGAAATGTGAAAGTCGGGCAAGTGGTAAAAACCCTTGACGTCAACCCCTGCTCATGATATAATATACCTGGATCTGGATCTCCGGTCCTGCTCGGAGGATCCAGTCCAGATCCGAGATGTTTTAACTTTGATTCCAGATGGTCCAGATGCTCAAGCTGCAGAGTAGGAGAACAGCTTTGTCACGAGGTCGAGCTATAATCCGAAATACAATAAAGAAACTAAAATTTATTAGCTTTTTTTTCATGTCAGTCGGGGAAAGAACTGGATGTTTTCCTGAAATGATGCCTTTGTTGGAGTCCCAGAGAATAACGACGTCTTCATTTTACACAATGGAAACAGTTCAGCCTAATCTCCCTTTGACTCAAAGTGCTTTTCAGTGACGTATGTTAAACAAACCTCAGAAATAAATCAGCTTTGAATGGATATCACCTGAATCTGTGTTACTTGTGTGGCTCCGTTTAACAAAAGAAGTCGCCTCAGAGCGTTAGCACCGGGGAATCCGAAAGAAAACACTTAGCAGCTGCTTTAAAACCGGTCTTTGTATGGTTCTTCAGCAGGAGATGAGGGGTTTTCAGACACTATGTTGTTGATGAATGAGGCAGTTTCACTTCGTCTCTGAGTGTGGAGGTTATATACGTCGCAAACACAGACCTGAGCCAAGTATTAGTCATCACCTCGCCGCTTACACACAGCAGCCTTTCATGTAGATCAGAGGAGCCTTGATGAACAACAAGGTGAGGAACATGGTCTCGTGAGGAGGAGGTGATGTAGTTACACTAGGGAGGGAAGATGCCCTGCTGTGGTCATGAACAGCGGATCTATGCAGCCGGATCTTCCTGAAATTAGGATTTTAATCCGATTGAGTGACACAGCAACATTGATGAGATAATCTGAATCTAATTCACCAGTTTAGGTGTCACATATTGATTGAAATTTGTTTTTATAACTATAAAAAGCCAACACTAAAGAATAACAAAGATTCATCTAATAATCTCTCAGAGCAGATCCATGCTGGTGTTTTTTAACATTAGAGAATCTCTGAGAGATTATCTTTAAGTTTTTAGGTTCCTCTGCAGAGGAACCTGCCTTCAGCTCAGACTGCTGAGGCAGAGACCTCCAGGAGCCCAAATCCACGGGAGAAAACGGACCTTTGCATGCTCCTCTGCTGCTACCCCAATGCTTAGGTCGACAATGTTTAACCCTGTGTCCATACAGACTGACCCACAGCTGCCTTTAGCTAAGAGTGCATCCCAGCTGGTCATCTGAAGCTGGTTCTGGTTTAGTTTGTAATCTGCTAGAACGTTGTTTCTACCCACTGTTGCCTCATGATTGAGCTTTAAGTAATTGGACTTTGTGTCTTTTTATATTTAACAGAGAAACTAAATAAACCACACTAAAATAAAAACAAAGGTAATTATGTCGTTTTTAGTTTTTGCTTTGGAATTCATTTTTGAATGACATCAGAAGTCCATATGATGGGAAGTGTTGGCCTAGTGGTTGGAGCAGTGAAGGTTAGAGAAGGTTGCAAGTATCCAGTTCGATCCCAACAGACTGCAACTCTGGGTCCCTGAGAAAGACCATTAACCCCACACTGCTACCCCGGGAGCCGAACAATGGCAGCCCACTGCTTCCCAAAGGGATGGGTAAAGATCCTGAGGGAAATTTCTACAGTGTGAGATCAATAAAGTTCAATTAAATATTATCATTATTATCAACGCTTGTTCAGACATTTCTGATGTTCCTGCACCAAAAGAAATCAGTCAAGAAAGTCCTGTTTGTGACGCCAGTTGTTACCATAAAAAAAATCTTAAGGCTGATTTATGCTTCGAAACTAGGTCGTCTGCGTAGGTTTCGCAGTGAATGCAAAGACGTCCCCTACACATCTCCCAAATTCAGTGCCGCAGACAGGAGGCCGGCTTGTTTTGTTTTTATGACCGAAATTGCGGAAAACACCTCATGAAGATGGAGCAGCTAGAAGAGAAAAGTGCGCAAGAACGCTGGGACCCTTTTTCCACCTGGATCTCCGCTCTTTTTCGCCCTCATGTCCCTCCATTGTCGCACAAACTTGCCCCCACTTCCTCACCGCCTCGGCCGTATCTAGACCCACGACGTATAGCGCAGACCACGCTCAAAATTTAGCATAAATCAAAAATGTCTGCGTCAAGGTAACTGCTACTGCTGCAGGGAGTATAACCAGCCCTTTAGTCTCATTCGACAATTTGCAGATGTTCTGTCTCTACTGGTTACAAAAAGGTTTGAACTGAAAACTTAACAATCAAACAGCTGGGAGGGATTTACACACAGCTTCTCCAAAACAAGTTACAGTCAGTTCGGAATAAAAAGGGATGTTGAATAACTTTAAACCAAAAGGAGTCTGGCTTCATTTTGTTAGGAATCCAGTTGTGTGGTCTGTTTTTGTGGTTGTTAGTGGGGTTTTTTCCCTCCATTACCAAGAGGTGCCCTGTCTTCGCTGTCCCTCCCTGCACACCTGAGGAGTATTTGAGCAGTGGACTGTCACTACTTCGAGGCCAGAGTGTTTGCCAGTTTTGGGAAGCTTTCCTGTGTTACTGGATACCTAGATCTTCTCTCCCATGGAAGGAAAAAACCGAGTTACACTGAGAAGGGGAAAACCTCCACATGTTCCGTTCAAGTATCCATCGGAAATCCGAGTGACAGTCCGCTCCATTACTCCTCCGGGTCCAACGCTTGTCAACCTGTCCAACGTGTGCACCTAACTCTAGATACACCGCACAGTCTGGATTCAAGGACTAACAAGGCCCCCCAAAACGTGAGTCGCATCCTTGCAAAATCTATGAGCTTCCAAGATTCCCACGGTACCTGAACACTGGAAAAAACTGAAAT
>NW_015150829.1:420320-424600 GCF_000732505.1 Cyprinodon variegatus
TTACCCTTCATTTTCCTACTCAAATCAAGGGTAAATACACTTAATTTAAGACATTTTTACTTATTTGTAGATTGTTTTTCCAGTGAACTTCCCTCCTCACTTCCAGTTCCGGGTCACCAGCTCACTGAGTTCCAGATCCAACTCCTGTTTAAGTCCTTCAATAAACCTGTTAAACTTTTTCCTTGCTTTCTGAGTGTTTTCTCTGCATGTAGGTCAGATTCGTTAAACCGATCATGACACATTTTCAAACATAAAAAAAAAACAAGCTCAAATTCAGGTGTTAAAATGAAGAAAAAGAAGAAAGATGGAAAAAAAAAACACTTTTCCCTCTACAGAAGTAAATGTTTTAAATCCATCCAGTCATTAACATCCCTGCTGAAAGCTGCTGTAGCTGTATTACATATTTACAGCCTCCAGATCAAGAGGTCAGAGTAAATTTAGAGGAAATTCTTCTAAAACCAGTCAGTGAGTTTTTAAAAAGGTGGATTTTATCACCAAAAAAAAACAATATTCTCACATAGAGAAGTCGTGGCCTCTGGCTTTTAGGTCTTTTCATGTATTCATAGCTTTCTGGGCATTAATTATTCATCCAAACAACGTTTGTTTAGATGAATCACTTTTTGACCTGCATTATCTAAACCCACGATAGCCGATTTCCTCTCTGGCTCAATTTATCTCAGTGAGGAGAAAAAAACAAGCTTCCTGTTGCTTCCAGACTCTGATGGTGTGGAGTAACTAGTAACCGTGCAGCTTTGATGAAATAAACCAGGAGAATAGCCTTGAACTGTTGATGAACCTGCAAGCAACCCAGCAGCCTCCTTCCTGCAGCTGAAATCCTGCAGATAAAAAGCAGTTTTATTAACCGGCAGGCTCAATAGAAGCGTCGGTTGTCAGGTCAGCCAGTGCAGATCAGGGAGTCGTTTGTCAGCTAAAAAATAACGTTCTCTCTCTGTGACACCATCAGGTCTGTCGGGCCTCCTGCTTTTAAGTGATAATCAGGGCCAATATGTTGAGGAAACGGGAGCAGATTTAAAGGAGAGACGACGTGTTCGGGTTTGTTTCCTTCCTCCTCCTCTCCTTCTTCAGAATTATCTTCCTCAAATTATGCTTTCTAGCTCACATCAGCATGACTGGGAGCCGCTATATGTGTGTGTGTCACGGAGGGAAGGAAGGGGAAAAAGGAATTAAAGCATCTTAAAGCCTCAGCAGCAGATTGGTCAAATCCAAGCAGCAGCAGCAGCAAATTTCCCCCTAATCTCCTGCACACTTCCTCTCCTCTTCACCTCCTCACTCTCTCCTCTTATCTCCTCACAGTGGGAACAAAGTGTGGGGTAAGGGCAGCGTGGGGCGTCGGGTGTCGAATAGGTGGGAAAAAAAAAAAAAACGTCATTTTTTGTTGTTGTCGTGCCAACGGATTTATCTCTGGCTGGGAAATAAAGGCTCCAGCTTGGCGTCCTTCCCCTTCATCACCTCCGCTCCTCTAACTCAATCTTTGCTGTTTGCGATCTTAATTAGAAACAGCTTGTTTCTGCGGTCGGCGTGTGCGCCTGCGCGGCCGTTTGGTGAAATGGCCCCGGCTCTGATTGTTTGGCATCGCTCCGCTTCGGCTGCTCTCTGCCAGGAGTCATCATTGGACTCGCCGACAGGGATGATGGCCCATTTGACTAATGCTGCCCGTGAAAGAGGACAACAATGTGCTCCAACAACAAGCGGAAAGATTGATGACGGTGTAGAGAAGCAATAAAGGCTCAGAAATGGTTGAATATGTAAAAATAATACGTTTATGGATCCATATTTCTGTTAGAATCATTACTATCAGAGGATAAATTGCTCTTGGTCAGAGTTAAAGGTGTTTAGACGTCCGTCTGTGGAAAGAGGAGATTTCTGAGTGGCTGTGAGATTAAAATTAGGGCGGGATCATCCAACGGTGCAGAAAATGCCTCTCCGTTAGGTTTGTTTGCGGTTACCTGTGACCCTAAGCCCCCCTGGTGTGCTGATGCACGCCGGTCGTGACACCTCTAAAAGGCACAGCGGAGCAGAAAACCACAGGGTGTGGAGGTAAAAGAAAAAAAAAAGGTGCGATAAGGTCAGCCACAAAGTGAGCACCGCTGATTTAACAACTCGCCTGCATTTATTGAACTGGCTCCAGCCCAATCCTGCCTCATCGTGAGCAAGCTGCTGTGCAGTTTGCAGAACGAAGGCTACGGGAGCATTAGCTCCATTAGCATCTGGAGAGACCGCTATTTTGATGCGGCGTCGCTAAAAACGGGGGAGAAAAGCCACTGAGATTGTCTGTGCACCTGTTCTGCAAAGGTAACCTCACCCCTGGGATACCTTGATTACTGCCACACACACCATGCAGCCTTCAGGAGGAAAGAGTGATGATGCTGGTGGCAGTTTGGAAAGAAAACAGGCAGCAAAGGGAGGAGGAGTGAAAGCTGATTTATCCCCAAGCATCGGAGAGCAATGGGGGGGGGGGACTAAGGCAGCAGAGGAGTTATTCTTTCTCTGAGAAGCACATCTGTAAGCTCTTGTTCTCTCTGTAGTTTGACTCGTAGATCATTTCAGGGTGGTTGGCGCTGAGTGCATTTGTGTTTCTGACCTCAGGCTCCCTTTAAAAATAAAAAACAACCGAGGCATTTTGTCCACGTCTACAACACATTCCTCAAACACACACCGACAGCTGCTGGAGTCAGACCACGAGCTGCTCTACTGCACTTTTTCTCCTCTCAGCCTCTTAGCTTAGATTTAGCGGCTCATGTCCAAGACGCCGGAACAAATACTTTGTTTCCTTGAGTGAAAATTTTTGGGTATCTCTACTGGATATTCTTCAGACAGTTTTTAATTCTTACTCCTTAAATTAAAAGAAATAGACTCATTAGTTTTGTTTTATTTAAGCTTTTTTACGTAAATCATCAAAATAATTTGTTTCATCCAGAGAAATAAGTTCTTTGGTTGCGTCTGAAGATCCGTCCCAATCTCTATATAGTGATTACGCCGTTTTAAATGAGTGTCCCAATGTCTAGTGGATGAAAAAGTAGTGGCTTCAAAATTACCCACAATGCATCGTGAGTCACTAGACGAGCAGATATATCCCGAATTGCTTTGCGAAAGCTCTCCTAGCAAAGCATCATGGGATTTGTTATAGCGGCGACAAATAAAGATGGCGTACGCAGATTTACGTGATCAATGGCGAGCGAAAAGTAGTGATCATCCGTCTGAACAGTCATATAGTGATGGAGGGTTTAGGGGTTAGGGCGGACGTTCAGGCACAGCCTATGTGGTTCGACTCGGTGCTGCCCCAACTTGTTGTTCACCACATACCAAAATAAATCGTTTTTAAAGATGATGCAAAGTAAAATTTGAAACTGTTGCCATTGGTTACACAACCAAGAAAATGAACTGTAAGGATGTTATCATTCAGAATTGTAAAAAAATTTTCCTTTAATAGCATCTGTCCTTCACAGTTTTTCCTGCATTACTTTTATACTTATATACTAGTTTAAAATTTGTACTTTTACACTTTTACTTGAGTAAAAAGTTTAAGTTGATCCTCTAAGTGTTTTTAAACTTTACGATTTTTACTTCTACTAGAGTAATAAACATTAACAAATTTGACACCTCTGTACAAATGTAATAATTAGTAGAAGACACAGTCAAGACTCCAGTCAATGACCAATGGTCTCTTCTTAACTTTAAAGCTATTTGGGGCCATTTTTGTTGAAGGAAGACTTTAGTTTCTTGTTTTATTCAAAGCTGAAACTTCTAGTCGAATAAAGGACAGGGACAACCCCCAGTTTGACCCTTTAACACTTGATGGAACCACACTGGTCCCAGTTTGATTGAGAATTGTCTCACATGGACCCTGTACCTAATACTGGTTTTAATTTAAGCCAAGGACAAATGATGTCATTAAGAGGCTTCCTCCATCAAGCTCAAACAGAAAGTAAGACGGAAAGAAAAATTCAGACAGACACCATCTATGTGTTCTATATTTGTTAGGGCTCCAGTCTGTGTGGTCTGTGTTTTTGTGTGTTTGTCTTCCTTCCTCCACCAGGCGGCACCTGGTTCTGATTCTCCTCCTCACACACCTGCAAGGGGTTACCTCGTTAACGGAGTGTTCTTAAGCTGCTAATTGCCACTACCTCGACACCAGAGTGTTTGCCAGTTTTGGGTACTCTAGCCAAGCTGAGTTTTTGCTGAGTTTTTGTCAACCTGAGTCTTAATGCTGTTATTTTTTTGTTTTTGCCATCCTGCAAACTGGATTTTCGAACCTTCTC
>NW_015150829.1:424612-431472 GCF_000732505.1 Cyprinodon variegatus
GGTTTTAATTTAATCCAAGAACAAATGATGTCATTAAGAGGCTTCCTCCATCAAGCTCAAACAGAAAGTAAGACGGAAAGAAAAATTCAGACAGATACCATCTATGTGTTCTCGTCTAATTTTTGTTAGGGCTCCAGTCTGCGTGGTCTGTGTTTTTGTGTGTTTGTCTTCTTTCCTTCACCAGGCGGCGCCTAGTTCTGATTCTCCTCCTCACACACCTGCAAGGGGTTACCTCGTTAACAGAGCGCTCTTAAGCTGCTGACTGTCACTACCTCGATGCCAGATTGTTTTGGGTACTCTAGCCAAGCTGAGTTTTACTGAGTTTTTGTCAACCTGAGTCTTAACGCTGTTATTTTAGTTTTTGCCTCTCGGTAGGAAGTCATCCTGCAAACTGGATTTTCGAACCTTCTCTCCCTGGAAGGATCTACTGAGCTTCAAACTGAGCTGGGGATACAAACCAGAAGTTTGGATCCACTTTTCCCCGAGGAATTGTTTGAGTTTCACACTGAGCAAGGGATTCATCTGCACCACAGTCCGTTCAAGTACCGCAGGAAAACTGAGTGGAAGTCAGTCTTCTCCGTTCATCTACAAGCAACCGCATTCTGGGTAACCCTGTCCGCCCTCCACCGTGTGAGACAAACACCGGAACACTTTCCTCACCTACTGGAGTCTTAAGAGTCAACCAATTCTCTGCAAACGTGGGTCTGCCTACCTTTCCTCCTCTTCAAGTTTGAGAATCAATTTTCCCACTGAACCTGAACTAACGGCAGTGTCTTCCCCTCACCTTTCAGTTCCGGTATAGCAGTGTTCAGAGCAACAGTGGGATCTCCACAAAACTTCTCAATAAACCTGTTAAACCTTCCCCCTTGTCTCTCGGGATTGGTTTATCTGCATGTGGGTCCGAGCTCTTGATAAAATCATGACAATTTTCCCAAATGGACCAAATATGCTAATTCTGTTTAGGTCATCTACATGCACATATTCTCTTCGCTGTAAAAAAGAAAAGAAAAAGAAAACAAAGACTAAAGACTCTAATCCACCAGGAACACCTCATTCTAGAGCTGAGTCTTTCAGACGGTATCTTTACATCGACAAGCATAAAAAACAATGGTTGAAAATGCATCATATTATCACGGCAGTCTGGAATTGGATTTGGCTCAATAGGAATTATTTTATTCCAATCAAGAGTGTTTTATATGATCCGAATGATCAGAGTCCATCTAAACACTTGTTGTGGTTTGGATCTGGCGTGACTGTTCATACATGTGGTGGAAGCAGCAGCAGCAGCGGTGCTCAGCAGCCCACAACAATGAACAATTTCCTTTTTCGGTGATTGCTATGCTGAGCTCATACTGAAAGTGGAGCTCTGAGTGGAGCTCATGTCAGAATAAAATCAACCCGCCAACCTACGCTGACATGACCTGCAAAAACAAAACGGCAAAACAAAAACACGAGGAAACAGAGGAGCTACTGGAGGATGAAAAGGCTTTGGAGAACATGCAGACTCCATGCAGACAGGAATGAAACCCAGCATGGCAGCGCTACAAACTGCGACGCCATGCAGCCTTTATTTTGTTTTTAATCTAATAAAGGATTTTGAGAGGAACGTGAAGGATGGATGCGTATTAACAGGAGAAGCGGCGCAAGCGAAATCAGACAACATTCAGTAATTTCTAAATGTTTTAAATCAGGTTGGGTCCGGATCCGGACCGCAGTCTGCTAATCTGTGACCTCTGATCCAGAAGGATCAGGATAGTTGATGGGTAGAAGGAGAAGATAGTGGATCCTTCCAGCTAATATTTTGTTGATCCTAAAATAATGATGTGGTATTTTCTCTTTGACAAACAGATGAAGGCATTTCTTGCTCATAGTGCTTCCAGAGATCATGTTGTGTTTATTACTGGTTAACTATTAACGTTTCTGCACTGGCCTGTTTGGACCATCTGCTTCTTTTATTCTTTTCTCTCCTGCGTTTTTTACATCGAATCATTGGTTGAGTTCTGGGAGAAAAAATCAGTTCTAATGGTCCAAATGCAGCGATCCAGACTGAGCTGAGAGATCTCCACGCAGCAGAGTCACATGTCCAATATGGAGCCTCTACAAGGAGCCTCTAATGCCCACAGGTATAATTATGCAACTGAGATGCTGTTAGTGGGGGGCTCGGTGAGATGGAGGTGGGTAATAGGATTTAGGGGTATTATTGTGGGGGGGGGTGTTGATTTTCATTAGGTTTTATGGGTCGGAAAACATTGTCATGCATAACAATTAGCGTTGGAACAGATGGTCCGGTGTGGTTCTGTTTCATCACACGCTCCGGAGCCCGACAGAAACGACCGAGGCAGCATCACCAGCATCCTCATCTCCTTCCCTGCTTCCTTCCCGCCGGCCCCTGCCGGCCCCTCCAGGGCCACACTTGATAAGCCTGTTCAACAGTGCCTCCGGGGGGCATATGCTGACCAGGGGAGGGGGGGGTGCTGGAGTGTTTCAGTGAGATCGACGTAAAGGTTTGACTGATGTGGCCCTCTAAGGGACGAACGGGTGTTTTTCCTCTGTGTGTAGCTTCTGTTGGTCATTTCAAACGGAAAACCATCAACAAATTAAATCCAGACCATAATAACCAGTCACTGACCAGTTACAAAGTTGCTTAAGATATTTATAAAAGCAACAGTAAAATGATCTGGGACGACCCTGGTTCGAATCCGACCTTTTCGATGCATGTCTCTCCCCCTCTATCAGCCTACTGCCCATAAAATGAGCCACTAGTGCCTTAAAACTCCAAAAAAATAAAGTTTTCATTTTTATGTTTTGAATTTAAAGAAATAAAAGTTACAGGACTGATTAAAAAAATACTCAGTAAAAGTCCAGCTTCTTAAAAAAGACAGACTGAAGTACTGTAAGCAAGTAAATGTAGTTACAGTAAACCTCTGACAATAATAAGCGACCTTGGATGTAAACGCGTTGAGATGAGAGAATCAGAGACGACGACCTTCTCAGAGGAAACACTATCTGAATGTTTATTAAACCAGTGAGTAAAAATAATACAAGTTTTTTCTTTCATTATTGTATAAAAGTCACGTTTTTCCAAGTAGAAATTAATATAATATTCTTCAACATTTAGAGTAATAAAAAGAGAAAAAAGGAAATTAATCAAATCACTTTTACATCATAGAAATGATTTAAATATCTTCTTTAAAAACATTAAGAAATGCTGCATGACAAATATAGTTTTTGTACCATATTTACTATTTCTCTGAGGACCACGTCCTCTATAAACGGCTAAACAACATGCTGTAAATATATCGCTACTACTTTATAAATGATTGAATAAAAGATTGACAGATTTGACTTTTTCAAATTTCTCTTTTCAGAAAATCAAAAAGCTCTGGACCAATAAAAATGTTGCTAACAGCCAGCAGACCAATAGAAATGCGTCTTCAGAACAAAGCCCGCCCCCAGAAGCAAACGGAACATGATCTGGAAAAAGAATGCCGTTCATAAAACTCAATCTGACCAAATAAGGTGAATCTATTTTTTGTGGATCTAGATTAATCATCAAATCAACAGAAGTTAGAATAGTTTCTTTAAGCTGCTGATTCACAGCATAAAGCAACAGGTGGGAGAGGGGCAGAGACGACATCTTTTCCCGTTACTTGAGTCACAGATTAAACATCAAATCTTTTCACCTGTTGCTCTGCTGTCCATGCCAGCGCTGCGGACCTCAAAGCTCCCGCTGCTCTGAGCCATGCTGTTGCAGAAGCTGCAAGTTTAGAAAAGCTCAGAAATAATCCCTCCACCATCGACACGGCTGGATATCAGAGGAAGGAAGGGGAGAAAAGGTGTTTTTTTGTGCGTAAATTGAGCGAATCGGCCCTTTAGCGCCGTCCCAGAGGACACTTCAAAGACTCCTTTGTCCCACTCCTCGTCTTCTCGCCGTCCGTCCTCTCGTCCCTCACAGGTGCGCCGCTTTGGGGACGTTTTCACGAGCCAAACTAGCGGCTGCGGCGTTAGCCACGGCTCGGTGGCTCTGAATGGGAGGCGCTAACAGCCTAGCGCTGCAGTCCGGAGCCCATTGATCTGGGCCATTAGGATGCATGAGTGGGAGCCGTGCTAAATGGGACGATCCACAGAGGTGTGCACAAGGGCAAATACACTCCAGTTCACAAGCAGAGACGGATCCAGCTGCTAATCTCCCTCTGGCTAACCTTGAGATGCGGCGCCCTCAATGCAAAAAACGGAAATCTAAGTCTCAAAATAAGTGCACAATTAACATTTAAAATAAGAAAACAACACCTGCAGTCTCTTCTTTTAAGTGCATAATAACTAATTATCTTATTTTAACATTAAAAATCCTCATTCTATTGGCATATAATCTTATTTTCCTACTCAAATTAAGGGTAAATAGACTTATTTTAAGTAATTTTTCAGGTCGTTTTTGCAGGTCTGGGTGTTGCGATACACGGATTATGCGCAGTGTTACAGCGTGACTGATGCTGCCTTATTTGGGGCCGCGCTGCTACATTTCCAGGCTATTATTTCCGAGCTGCAGGGACAGGCTGAGGGCTTCAGTGACAGAACATCCCCCAGATTAAAACAGAGGAGTGTTTCGGTGCAGCAGACCTACATTCTGGGTCTTATCTGCTAGTAAGAGGAGAAAAATGTAGAGGCCTGCCTGCTCTCCATCCCTCTAAATGTTTAATGAAGCATCCCTCTCTGTCTCCCTGCCTCTCACCAATCACCTACTTCTTCTCCGTTTGTCTACATCTCAGCTCCTGCAGGCTAACGGACGCCACACAGCTGCACCGGTCCACAATGAGATCTGAATACTGAGGAGAAGCTTCATCTCCATCCAGCCCACATGCAGGATTTGTTCTCTCGGCGCCTGAGGCCGTGCCGTTTGTTCTGTTGGCTCCAGTTTCAGCCACAATGTGAAGAAGATCTCAGCATCTTCTGGTTTTGTTGTTGGTTGGTTTACAGGATAAAAAGATGCTCTGTGTGCTCCTCATCTACAGCTCAGCTTATTATCTTCACCGTCTCCGTGTCTGAAACCTGAATAAGCTGCTTTCAGATGTTAAACAGGCCAAACAAGCTGCCGTCCACTTTTAATCTACCGATACCAGCTGGAGATACCAGCCGGGGGTCACGCCTCATCCCTGCTCAGAAACAACAGCAGAGGAAGCAGGTTAACACATCTCTGATCTGTCAGCGCGTTCATGGACTATTCTGATCTATACACATATATCTATACACCAGATTAATCCAATCTGTTTACTGAAACTTGAGGAGGTAAAACAGACATTTTGCCAATGAAACAAGACAATTTACATTTAAAATAAGAAAACACAATTGCATTGTCTCATTTCAAGTGAATATTATCTAATTATCTTATTTTAAGAGTAAAAATACCCTTTCTCATTAACCTACTCAAAATAAGGATAAATACACTTAATTTAAGACATTTTTTACTTATTACTAGGTAATTTTTTCCAATGTTTCTATCTGGAAGATTAAAATAAGGTTTGAATATAAGAACCTTTATGCTGCAACGTTTCTTTAACTAAATATTTTGTTGGTCTAAGGTAACTTTTTAACATTAAATATGGTTTTACATCGTCTATAAGCAGAAAATCCTAATTAACAGAAGACTTGTAAAGACTAATCTGGCTGGTTTTAATCTATACGATGTTTGACTTAAACATTTACGATGAACTTTTAAGACTCGACAGGAGAAAATTTTACCTAACCTGGATTTTCGCCTCCTGCTGGTGAGTCAGATGACTTTTCTATCAGATCTTTTTTAAATTTTCAGAGGAATCACAGCTGGCAGATTTAAAACAGAACAATAATCTGTATCAGCATCAGAATATCCCAGATTAAAGCTCAGTGATGCGGATCTTAAGATCAATTTAAAGGGGTGATAGAATGATTCTTAAGGTCTCTAATAGGGTGTGTAACATTGGTTGGGCTGAAAATGGCATATTTGCTGTTCTATGAGCCCTAATGCAGCCTGGTTAAAAGCCTCAGAATGAAAAGACAGGTTTTCTTCCTTTTATGGTATGATCATGAATATTTAGATGAGCTGTGCGCTGATTGGTTGGTTTACAACGAGCCAAGCTGCAGAGCAAAGACGCATCATAGCAACAAGCACTCACTCACTGAAACATCAAATTGTTGATATGGTAGGGTGACCAGACGTCCTCTTTTTCCCGGACATGTCCTACTTTTCAGACCTAAAAAAATGTCTGTGATTTTGGTCGACTACAGGACAGCACGTAGTCGAAACACACCGAGCACCCGAACTGAGCCACCAGCTCCGGCACTGGTCTGGGAACCCCGGCGGACGGGGGCAGGTAGCCAGCAGGGGACAGAGTGACCGATCCTGACCCGGTGACGGTACCCTGGACACAGGCGACCCCGGCTTCCCACCGCCTGCTGCCCCTCCCCCCCAACCCCGGCTTGGGGCCAGTGAACCAGAGGGCTTGTTCACATGTGTATTTTGGTGCATGACAAAAGAACAGGCCAGAACCAAATAAGGCTACGACCCCGAGTTTACGTCAATTCGGTGCTTCATTTGAATTCGTCCGTTTTATGGTGGAAGTTAAGAATTATGAGATTTGCAGAGAAAGGAGGAGTTGATGGGGTTTGAACTTCTCTGTACGTCCATTTCACTCACTGACCTATCGTTATTAATCTATGACAATGGAAACTTGGTCTTGCATTCTATGACCCCTTTAAATGACAGTGGTGACATTGGGTATGTAGCTTGGATCCCAGAGGTTCTGAGTTCAAGCCCCACTGCCACACACTGACTCTGGGTCTCTGAGCAAGACCCTTAACCCCCACAATGGAACCAAACGACCCAC
>NW_015150829.1:431646-433895 GCF_000732505.1 Cyprinodon variegatus
ATACAAGGCCTTGTCTATATAAAGACTCAAACTCACTGCGGATCCAGACATTTGAATTGAGAAAGCTTCCTAGAGAGGAAGCAAAACGTCTTCAAATCTTGGAAACCAAGTCCAGTGGATTGTTTTTTTTCCAAAAACTTTTAGGGAATGACTTAACCTCTGTAACGCTGTTCCCTGGGTGCCGCACAATGGCAGCCCACTGCTCCCCATGGTGATGGGTTAAATACAGGGAGTTAATTTAATTGCTTTGCACTTGTGACAGTGTAATGACAATAAAGTTGAATTCTATTCTATTCTAAATGCTTTTTTCTCAGAAAGCTCCTTGGACACAGGAAACTGATGTTTTCGGACACTTATCGAGTCCCTCTGAGCAAAATGATCCAATAAACGACAAAATAAAGCTGAACTCTAACCATAAAGGTCTGTTCTCTGATTTCATTTTCCTCAGCTCCACAAACAAACCCCTCATATGAAGAAACCCTGCAGCCGCTGAGGAGATCCACACAAGGCAAACGGCTGCGCACGGTCAGACCCATGAGTGTTATTTCCACGGCTGTGTGGCGTAAATCTGGGTGTGCATTAGTGAGTTTCAGCCGCAGGACTTCAAATCATCCCCCGGCTCCTCCAAAACACACTTCAGAATTTCTGTCTGCTTTCCAAACTCATTACTTGAGGAGGGCGAATCGAACGCGGCGCATTAAACGGGGCTCGGACGCACAGAGAGGCGAGAGCGCGGCGAGTTAATTAGCTGGATCCTGCTCTAATTAATGGCCTTTGAATAGACCTGCTGGGTGACGAGTCAAGGTCAGACACCTGTGTGTCCATGACGATGCTGGAGCAAACTTCTATCGGATTATCCAAACAACGCTGCCGGTGTGCCGCTGAGCCAGAGCCCGGGTTACACACACAGGGCGATGATGTCAGAGCAATTAGAGAGGCCATGAATCATCACCGGGGAGGTAATGACCTCCGAGCCCCACCAGGAGACTCAATTACGCCGTCGTAACAAAAGCTGGCAGCATTAAACATCATGTATTTCTCATTCCACAGCTGATGTTATGATTGGGCCGTGCTCCGCGGCAACATTCATTTGTTATAATCCTTCTATTACCTTTGAGTTGCACCCAGTCTAATCTGGAAATTGATTTCTCACGCACAGACCAAACTTTTGGATGATTTAATGTCAAAAAGGGAGAGTTTCAATTAAAAACTTTAACAAAAAACTGCCAAACAAACAAAAATATAAAATTAAACAGAAATGGTAAATATCTGACGTATATATCTACTAGTGCTTAAACAACTAATCAGATTAATCAGAATTAAATGATTATTGAAACAATCATCAACTAATTTAGTAATTGATTAATCATTAACCGCAGTATGGAGACTCTAAAACAGCCTTTAGCTGACCCACTTAGAGCAGTAATTATGCCAAAATTGTAAAAAAAAAAATGTGTAAATATTTTGCATTTAAGAAAAAAAAAAAAAACAGAACGTTTTAGTTTCCTCTGGTTTAATTTAGTAAAAAATCTTAAAGAACTTTTGTTTATCCAAATATCAATCGGAAAAAAATATCGTCAGATTAGTCGATTTGCAAAATAGTCATTTTATTTGGCATATAATCTTATTTTATTTATTTTTAAATATTAAAGTCTGAAAAATTAAGACAGATATTATAGATTTTCCACAGATGATAATGATGATAGTTGTCAGGATGCATTGACTAAAGTAGGCTTTAAAAACCACAGAAGAAGACTTTAAACAGATTTTACTCCATTAGTTATGAAATCGATTTGATTTGATGATGATGTTCACCAATATTCACGATACAATTCCCGTTTTTAATTAATTAATTGGTTCATGTGACATCATCAGTCCAAACTTATTTATTATATCAACTCAAAATAACTCAAATATGATTAGATTGTATTTTATTTGAGCCTTTACATCAGAAACAGAATCCCCCCTTCTATTAGCTCTATGCTATTTTTAGCTTTAGCGTGTTAGCTGGCTAAGAAGGGAAAGAGACCTGGAGTCTTCCACCACATTCAGCCTAAAACAGCAAAGGAACTGGATGGATTGTCACACATCTATCCTTCATCGCACAGACTTTAAATACGGATCTTTATCTCCCAAAGAGTTCAGGGCCTTAAAATGTTTTTTTGTTTCTCCAAGTCCATTCTTCTGGAACCAATCCAGTATTCTGTCAGATTAGCATACCAAGACCAGCATACCCATAGTCAATACCC
>NW_015150829.1:434981-438838 GCF_000732505.1 Cyprinodon variegatus
GCATGCGTATTGAATATAGGTATGCTGATCTGACAGAACACCAGCGGCAAAGGAAGCTCCTCAGAGGCATTTCATTCCAATAACTGTTCCAGTTCATAAAGGGGAGTTTTTTTATTTTTATTTCCTGCATGTCAGCATGTTCTCAAAGCAAACCTGCAACCAATGAGGGCGTTTGTGTCCTCGCCGTAACAGGAGAGCGCTCTGCGTCCTTTAACAGGTGTGAGAATCTGAGTGCTGACATGTGCGCGGCCTTTTTCTTCCCTGAGCGAACAAAGAGAGCATTCCCTCGCCAACAGATCAATACGCCGGATCCATTCTGGTTTGTTAAGAGTAATAGACATGGATTTGAAGAGTCGAGAGGGAGGCTAACAGCCGCTGATTTAGCCAGACTGCACCGGACCCATTTACTTCTCAGCTTCAGCTAATAGGGTTTCTGCAGCCTCCAAAGCGCTTTGTAACGCCGTCGCCGCGCTGCGTACGGCAGAAGAAAAATTACCCCCATTATGTAATCTCTATAATGATTCCTACTGAGAAAGCAGAGGCTACAATGGCGGTACAGTAAATTATACTAAACACCATTACTCTTGACGGCTCCTTCTGAGCCTGTGCGTGCGCATCCACTCTGATGTGAGGCTCGCCGTGCGTGCGTCTGCTGAGGAGGAGAATGATGGAGTGTGTGTGCACGAGTCGCTCTCACGGTGAAATTAAACTGGGGCTCAGGTGAGAAACAGAGCGATGCCTCGGCGCCGAGCGGGGAGGAGGCGGCGGCACCACCGAGTCGAACACCCGGAGGACTTAGCACGCAGGAAAAAGGAAAAAAAAGAGGCCGTCGGAAAGGAGAACAGAGGGAGCTGACAGGGAGGCTGAGGGATGAGGAGATTGATGGCATGTAATGATGAAACGGATGGAGGACGAGACAAGAGAGACGTGCACATCAGAGGCCATTACTCATCGGCGACACGCACACACAGACTGGAAACGCCACCCAGGGGCGTCGGAGGAGCCGTCTACCACCCACCTCTCCATTCCTATCACCTTTTCTCTCTTTCTGCCGGTCGCCCTCGCATTCATCCCACCCTCCATCTGCGCCTCGCTCTCCTGGTTTCTCTCTGCTCACATTTCAGCTCGATTCTCGGGAGCTTCTCATCATTCAGATCAAACTCTCCCTGATTAGAAGACGTTTGGAGCTAGGAGGTACCGACGGGTCAAAGTGAGGAACTCTGACCCCAGAAGTCCCTCCTCTCCACTGGAGAAGGTTCCTTTGATGACAGACAGCTCCAGACTTTGACTAGGCCCCTCTGCACCTGTTGATGACCTGTTTTGGTCCGAGCTTCTACCCTCAGGATCCTGACTAGAATATTTTGGTCTACAGCTGAGCTGAAGGCTAAATCAGTGTAAAATGGAGGTAAACCGAGCCCACATCATCACTCCTCCACCTCCATGCTTCACAGTTGCTGCCAAGTGTTGTTTTCCTCCCCAACTTCACTCCCCCTGCCCTGTCCTCAACAAGTAGAGGTTTAAATCTCAGCGTAAAGAAGCAGATCATACACATCATTTCCAGAACCACCTAACATCCCTCTGGGTTTATGTCACATTTAGTTTCAATCTCTTTTCTTGAAGAGATGAAAAAAAAAAAAACATCATGAACCTCAGCAGATGGCGGCTCACACTAAGGCTAATTTATGCTCAGAAACCAGGTCATATGCGAGTGTGTCACAGTGAACGGAAATGTTCCGCAGACACCGCTGCACCTCTCCAAAATTGTAGGTGACCGCAGACAGGAGGCCTCTGATTGGTCAAATCTCCATCCGCTCTATTCTATGCGTATTTCCTGTTTGGTACCTTACCGGTTTGTTTTGTTTGTATGACCACCATTGTGGAAAACGAGTCGTGAAAATGGACCAGTTAGAAGAGCGATGTGTGCGAGAATGCTGGGACCCTTTTTCTACCTGGATCCCCGCTCTTTTTCACCCTCATGTCCCTCCATTGTCGCACAAATTTGCCTCCCTTCCTCTCCGCCTCGGCCATATCTAGACCTACAGCTAGTTCCTGAACATCCCTCTAGCGTTTGCGTTATGGCGTGGATTAACATAGCGCAGACCACGCTTAAATATTGGGCATAAATCAAAAATATCTGCGACACACTGCTGCGGGAGGATAACCAGCCCTTCTTCATGTTAAAAGGGAGTTTTTCCTCTCCACTGTCGCTACAAGCATGCTTAGTGTGAGGGATTGACTTTGAGTCAATGAGTCGATGCAATCAACTGGTTTTCCTTAGATAGAAAACTTTGAATCAATGTGACTGGATGATCTGGTGAACTGTAAAGTGCCTTGAGATGACGTGTGTGGTGAATTGGCGCTATAGAAATAAACTGAATAGAACCTGATGGATCCACATCTGTCCTGACCTTTTCAGCTCTGATGCTTTCTATAAAAGCTCCTTAATGGGTTTCAAAGAGAATTTTTTAAATTTTTTGAATTACCTTCAACCAGAAGCAGATCCATGATTTATTTGGAGGAAATGGTTTCTAACAAGGATAAACTGTTATTCTTTAGCTTTAAGAAATGACCAAACAGGTAAGACTTGATTTTCTCATTCCGACTGTTAAAGACTTAATTACTGATGCTCTGAGCGGGGCGGATAAACTCTCATGTTTTGGCTAAATGCTGCAGACCAATCTGCGGGGAACAGAAACAGACGCTAAGATTAAAGACGTAGATCTAGCTTTCATTTAGACCGTATATATGGTCTGCATTTGGATCAGGTCAGAGCTCCATATGTCCCCCCCCCCCAACTCCATCCAGAACACTCCGTCTACGTCTGGTTAGCCAGTGTGAGCAGTTTTTTCACCTCCTCTTGCAGAGCACCAGCTCCCATAATGAGCACCCAGGGGACTTGTTGCACCGATCTCTTCACCGAGGTCTGAACAGACTTCTGCGATTCCTCCGACGCTCCCCAGAGGCCACCGACAGACTAAACACCCATTTCTATAACAGAACGCTTAGAGGCGGCACCACGGGCCCCGTCCCCTGGGTTTCTGCTCCAAACGAAGGGCAGCGGCCCCGCAGCGCAGTGCTGAGTGACATTTTCACGTCAAGGATCTTTAATTAGATAAACATCAGGCCGTCACACCCAGAGTGATCAAATGACTCTCCAGGGAGCGTTTTATTTTCTAAAAGCCATCAGCTGATCTACCGCCGCTTCTGATGCAGCTCTGCGTTTCTGAGGGTCCTGCATAAAACATGTGCTAAATGTCCAACTCAGCTCTTTTCATCTGTGTCATCAATTCAACCCAGTTTCCATCAGAATTCAGTCACTTTGGTCCAAACAGACTCAATGAATCTCTGATTCCATCACATTTTAGCCACAGATTTCTGTTTTGAATGAGAGAAATGTAGATAATAAACAAATAGAAGTTGGATTCAGGTTTTTGCTTAATAAAAATCTTTCCTCCAACACCACCCAGAGAGACCCCGGCTCAGATGCAGCGGTGAACAGCTTCCACAGAGCCTGAAGAGAGATGCTGGATGAAGTGACCAGACTGCCCCTCCCCCACCTGTTATGGGGGGCCCTTCCCTCGGTTACAAAAAGATTCATTCTCAGACAGCAAGAAGTGTTTCCTGTCATGTTTTCAGGTCTGTTGTGCAGCTGCCCACCACATCAGACTAATCAACCAACAGTATCAGCTGCTTTTTCTTAATATTTAAAGAGGAAATTCATAATAAATCATTAGAACCATTTGTCTGGGATGCTTATTCAAGGCTAGAGATAAAAAGCTCAAATTAAAATGAATGAAAAACTAGGGGTGTGGGAAAAAGAAGATGGGGACTGACCCCAACCCCAAACAACATGGATA
>NW_015150829.1:439212-442253 GCF_000732505.1 Cyprinodon variegatus
GATAAAACTTGCTCGATAGCCACGCTAACGCTAGTTTCATCGGCTGAAGCCGCCATGTTCTTTAGGCTAAACTGTCGCGCTTCTCGTTGCGTCACACCTCAACCCGCCTCAAAGCCAACGCTGATTGGACGTTCGTTTGGTGAACGGCTCCAAATTTTCTTTAGCGGAGAGTGATCCAGACTGATCTGCGAGTGAAACCTTGAAAGCTTGTGAGATCAGGATGGTCTCACAAGGCTATAGTAATATTGCAATATAGTGATAATGTCGTATCGTGACCCAAGAATTGTGACATGTATCGTATCGCAACACCCATGCCAATATTCACCCTTATTAAAAACATATTTAATTAAACAGTTTAGTAGATTTGCTGCTTCAGGGCTGAAAAACTTTGCCGACAGTCAAAATTGCGATTATTTTTTACCAAAATTTGTTCAGTTTTTGAAAGCTTACTTGCCCAGACTCCGTTGCTTTAGGACTTTACTGTAGTAGTCTGAAAAAAAGTTCTTTCTTCTACTTGTCTTACTCCTGTTTAATATAGTGCGATAAAAATTGCCTTTGCGATTTTAAGATTGTGTTTGTTAAGTTGCGATTATATTGCAAATGCAAGTAGGCCTATTCAGGACTAAGGCTACGTTCACACTGCAGGCCTTAATTCGCAATTCCGATTTTTTGAGAAATCTATTTTGCGTTGCCGTTCACATTTCCCAATATAAGCGCACTTGTACGTGAACTGCAGCCATACAACGCAAGTCTTCCGCATGCGCAGTAGAGGACGCGATGACGTCACAAGCGCCGTTTTTACGGAGGTAAACATGGATGGTATTGCCGGAGCGCATCTGGCGATCTTTCCCAACCTTTTGGTTAAACATACATACTACTCTCCGCATCATCGTCCGCTGTAGTTGTTGTTTTTCTTGCCGCTTCTGCGTAGCTAGACGTAGAATAGTGAGCTTTGTCGGATAGTAATGGCGTTCAAGTCGGATGAATGCGACACAGGTCGCAGATTCGTAACTGCGACACACGCAGACCACCTGGTTTCTTAGTATAAATTAGCCTTAATTGTTGCTCTTCTGGTTGAAGTGAAGCCAAAAAGATCAGTTTTCATTTGTTTAAACCTGTTGAAACAGGAGATTTGGAGTGATGATTCTGGATAATCTGATTCAGATTAGAGTTCAGATTAAAAGTCTGAATGGACACCAGTCATTGCAGCTGTGGGCCAACCTGCTGCAGACAGTTCTCCTATAAAATAACCTGAACTGGTGGAAAAGTGAGCTGCTGGAGTTCAGGGAGGAGAAGTAGCTCCTTGCTTCCAGCTGCTGTTCAAAACGAGCTGCTCTCACTTAGCTGTGTTCAGTAAACATCTGCTCAACATCCTGCACACACACACCTTTCAACACAATGAGCCGATATGCAGAGTGCGCCTCTGTCTCCCCGTGGAGGCTTCAGATGCATCACGCCTAATCAGAGGGAGACTCACGCCGGCTAGTGCTGCATGCAAATCCTTTGCAGATGAAGACTCTAAGCTAAGAGCGAGCTGACAGCAGTGTGAAGCAGAGGCTAATGCTAACTGTGGTGTCCCCGCTCGGCTGCAAACATGCTCAGAGTGGAAGCGATGAGCCCCAGCCTGGCTGCGTTAAATACCCGGCCAGCTGAGATTTGATTTGGCTGTCAGTGTGCGTTCATGGAGGGTTTTTAACGCTGACGCTAAAGAGCTCAGTGAGACCATCACCCGACGTGGTTAGGAAACTTCCTGCATCTTGGACGGCTGAGTTGTTGTGATCGGTGGTTGTTTACCGGCTGCGGGGAGCCGGAGTCACGGCCTCCTCATTAAAACTAAAACCCCTCCGTTACTCCGCCGCTTCCCTCATTAGCACGCGTTTGCAGCGCCGAGCTGCCGGACGGAGCGGTTCTGGTTCAGACTCTGGGTAAACACTCTGTGAGGAGATAATAACAGCCATCAGTGCCTATCAGAACATCTGTGTGTCGGCTGTAAGGTTTCAAGTGGTGGAGATGCACACACACTGAGAGCGGGCATGGCTGTGTGAAAGCACCCAGGAGAACCACAGAGGGGCTATAATGTCTGCCAGTCAGCGGAGCACTTACACACAGCCGCCTGCCAATCTCACACAGACACATTTGCTACAATGCCCACCGCGGTACCCACTCACCGTCAATCACCCCCCCACCACCGCGGTACCCACTCACCGTCAATCACCCCCCCACCACCGCAACCACCTGACAAGGGCAGGAACGCCCGGCCAGCAGCCCTAATTACAGACGCCGCTGCCAACAGGGCTGCATCCCTCTGCTGACCAAAACCGCAACCCCCCCCCCATGTTTGCTTCCTCTGACACCTTATTCCCATTAACAGGGTGTCAGCGCAACACTTAGGGCCTTAATTTATCGTTCCTGGAGCAGCTTTGATCCAAACACCGTTTGACAACTTTAATGACTAAAGCAAACCAAAGACAAACAAACTTAAAGAGCAGCCGCTAAATCATGGCGGGGATGGGGGGTTCAACCATAGGAGGCTTTTTAATGTCATTATGCTAGGAAAGGCAGGGGGGCCTCATTAGGGCCAGTGTTCTGTCAGAAGAGCATACCCGGTCAGACCAGCATACCCACACTGGAAGAAATCTAAATCTTTTTTCTTAAAATAAGTGCATTTGTTCTTTGATTAAGGAGGTAAAAGACAAACTTTGCCAATGGAACAAAAAAATGTACACTTAAAATAAGAAAACACAATTGCAATGTCTTATATTATCTAATTATCTTATTTTAAGAGTAAAAATACAAATTCTATTTGCAAACTATCGCATTTACCTACTCAATTTAAGGGTAATTACACTTAATTTAAGAAATTTTTTGTTATTTCTAGAACATTTTTCCTTCGCATTCTCCCCGCTTTACAAGCAAAATCAATGGGAACTACTAGACACATCTGCAATCAACAACAATTATTGAAGATTTCCAGAGGACTTCACCATTAAAATTCACCAGAGCTATAGTGAAACTGACAATGGCAGTTGGATGTTGTGATA
>NW_015150829.1:443919-445642 GCF_000732505.1 Cyprinodon variegatus
CCGCCGCTGCAGGACTAGACTCGCCTCGTTGCTAAAACACACTTTCTGGCATTTATTGACAATAACCTTTGTAGGTTTTGAGGTTTACAATGTTTCTAACAGATTTTTTTTTCTCCCAGGTGGCATTTGCAGGTGACAATGCCGAACAACACAGCTTAAAGGACACAATTAGTGTTAGCTTAGTGGTTACAGAGAAATCAATACGGCTGTCAGTGGGAGCTCTGTCAGGAACCTATCTGTAAAGATAGTGGAGTGTTCAGAGTATGAAAAGTGACTGTCCTCCTAAAATGGGAAACATTAGTGCTAATCCTCCCCTTTCTTCCCTCAAAGTCCTGCTCCTCATCCTCCCTCCATCCCCTCGGCTACCATCTTCTAAAACCAGGTTATTCTTGAGAATACGGCAGCTGTCAGCCTGCACCGGCTCCTGCCTCTAAATGACAGAGGTAACCCTCTTATACGAGCAGCCGCCGCTAAAAGCATGTCATTTTCTCCTGCTAATGTCAAGTGCGAACAGATGAGAACAGGCAGGGGAGTTAATAACACCACATTCCCTCCTCGCATGGATCCACGGGGTGCTGCGAGCGCATGAACTCAAACTTTTCTGCTTGAACCTGACTGTTCTGAATACCAACTAATGACACGGAGTGACCCGCTCGGCTGCTTCGTCTGTGACTAACAGCCTAAAAGCTCCGTAATGATTGGTTGGGTGGGATGGGAGGCTGCAGACCTCTTCTCATTGTAGTAGTTCTGCTAAAGCTCACAAGTACCTTCCCTGAGATCTTCTTCTGCTTCATTGTGAAGACCTGGAGATGTCCGTCAGAACTGCCCACAACCTTCAAATGATCGTCCAATAAAAGAGTTAAGCTTAAATCGGAAACATTAGATAGTGAGGAGCATCGCCGTTTAACTGGAGACAGAGAAGAAGAGAAGACGAGGCAAACCGGAAAGGAGCAAGAAGGATGACATCCAGGCTCAGACTGGTAATCTGTGATACCAGGCGGTCCTAATTTCAGTGCACCAGGGCTGGCCCTCCTTAAATCATACCAAGACTTGCCCTCCAACCGAAACTCCTACTTGTGACAGTAAATAACTCAAGGAGCTCAAGAAGTAATACAATGTTAACTAGCTGCATTATGCATGCAGTAGATATTAGGGGAGGAACGGTTCACTAAATCCACGGTTCGGTTTGGTTCACGGTTTCGTGGTCACGGTTTTCGGTTCGGTGTATGTTGATTGTTACCCCGAAATCCCATAAAAATGAATGAAATTAATGAAAAAATCCAAAAAAATTAATGAATTGTAATTATTTTTAATGATCCGCGGAAACCCTGGATCATTTCCGCATGTTTTGCTGCTTTGAACTTAATCATCTCATGCATGCCCTCTACGATCTCCAAGGAACGGGAGCCACAGTGGAGGCTGTAGGCTTTGCTTTGTGCAGGCGGTCTGGAGCGCAGCGGGGGCGGAGCGGAGCGCTGACTTAGTATGTGGGATTTCAGGGTTAGCATGACATGTTGGTCGTGTTGATGTTAGCATAAACAAAACGTGTTGCACAATGCTTGCACACTGTTGCACTTCTATAAACAACTTTCTTTCCACCGTCATCGTAGGTCACTCTAAATGCAAAGTGGTCCCATACAGCAGACCTATAAAGTGCTGCTGGCGCGTCTTCCAACTCCCGTTCTTTCCCACCTTCCAACCTCCATGCAATCCAACCCTCTGT
>NW_015150829.1:446334-447683 GCF_000732505.1 Cyprinodon variegatus
AGAGCAGAGAAAGTGTGGACTGCTGAATGAAGCAACTGTTTCCAAATTATCAAAAAATATTATGTGATACCCTGTAGTTTGTTTTTACAGTCAGAAAAAAACATTTCAGACGGGAGTAATTTGGAGCGATACATTCCTGTTCTCATCCTGATGGTTAGCAGGGTTTCTAACTTTATTTAAATCCTTTTTACTGACGACTCAAAGCTGCAGGAAACCATTCTTCACATCTTCCTCTGCTGTTGGATGAAAGCTGTTAGCTTGCATGTAAACAAGGCCAAAGGTTGAAAAATGCAAAATGAAACTCATTTTACGTCCCGCCCGAGCGAACCTCAGCGCATTATTTACAGCCAGCCATTCCAGAGATTTAAATTTAATATCGACAGCCACAGCTGATTGCCTCCCAAAGCTGCAAATCCTGCCGGCGTCAAGATTTAAATTAATACGATATGTGAGGTGACACTTTTCAGAGGCCATTCCTGTGATATTAAATTAGTGACTGAATACCTGGGCTCAAAGGCTTCTTTGCTTCAGGTGTCCCGTCCAAATCAGGTTTATTTGAATGGAAGAAGTCAAACTGTGAAGGAAGAAATCTCCTAATATTGAAATAAAATCCCTGCAGCTGCTGTCAGAGGATCAGAGGAGCCACCAAACTAAATTATCCGAAGACTATTGTGCAGCTTGGTGCATAAACTAGTTCAACTATACACTAAATCTCAACAGAAATAATTATTTCAAACAGGTGCGTCTTCTAATATGGTTTGATTTTGAAATCTCCATGTCATCCTCCCATAAAAATCACACATTTAGGAGGATTTAATGCGTCTCTGTTGTTCAGCTGTTTACAGGCACTGATGCACGTCGTTTAGACGGATAATTGCATGAAAGAAAAGACCCGTTTGGAGGAGGATTTGGTTTCATGGAGCTCAGAGGGTGAAATATGTTTGTAAAACAGGGATTCCAGTTTGATTTTTTCTCCTACAACAAAACATCATAAGTATATATTTGGGTTTTCTGGTCACTGATCCTTAGAGGAAGCTATGGTCGCTCTGGAGGAACTGCAGACATGCAACAAGACAATGAAGCATGGTGGCGGCAGTGTCATGCAGTGGGAATCCTTGTTCAGCAAAGGTTTCAGTTTCCGAAAATTCAACAAACATCCACTTAGGCTACGTTCACACTGCAGCCTGAAGTGATCCAATCCGATTTTTTCCGCCCGTATGCGACCTGGATCCAATCTTTTTATGACTGTCTGAACAACTGAGATCCGATTTTTTTGTCCCTTATGCGACCTGGATCCGATCTTTTCATGACTGTCTGAACAACTGAGATCCGATTTTTTGGCCCTTATG
>NW_015150829.1:448778-450643 GCF_000732505.1 Cyprinodon variegatus
ACTGTCTGAACAACTGAGATCCGATTTTTTGGCCCATATGCGACCTGGATCCGATCTTTTCATGACTGTCTGAAATCTGATCTTTTCAAATGTGACCTGTGTGTCAATTCATTCATCCAACCTGTACGGCATTAATACCCGACAAAGGTCAGTATTCTGCTACAAAGAATCGTTAAGAAAAACAACAACCATAGCGGACGATCCATGTTTACTTCCGTAAACGCAGAGCATGCGTGCCTGTGATGTCATTGCGCCGTCTACCGTGGGACAATTGCGTTGTATGAATGCAGTTCACACTGGAGATCGCATACAGGTCGCATATATTTAGAAATGTGAACGGCAATACAAAAAAATCGGATTTCACAAAAAAATCGGAATTGAGCATCAAGGCCTTAGACACATGAGCTGAACCTGAGGAGTCCCGACAGACGTAGATAATCAGATGTAGAGCAGAAAACTAAGCAGGAGTTGTTAGTCCTGACGTTCAGACTGCAGCGCCGTTCCTCAGTAGACCCTCTGAGCTTAGCGTCACTCAGACCATTAGGCTTAGCCGGGCCAACTACCCGGGGTTAAATACACGGAGCATCACAGAGCTGCAAGGGGAGAGAAGGATCCAGGAAACAAAATCTGATTTGCTCAGACGCCACACACACACACACACACACACACCCACCCACAGAGCGAGCGAAGCACGAAGAGGACCTGGCTGCAGCTCTAAGAGCGGTGATTGCTCTAACAGCCCTGCAGAGGAGAGGAAAAGACAACAGAGGAGCAGAAGGATGAGAGGAGAGAAAACGAGCTGATGAATGGGTCTGCCTCCGGGTCACTTAGAGGGCTCCTCCTCCTGTGTCACTATCTCAGGGTCACCATTATAGTGCCCGCTCACACCCAAACAGCAGCGTGTTGCAGAGAGCAGGTTGCTCTACAAAAGGAAACATTGATTTTACAATATAGACTAATGAAGCGAGCAGAACACACACACACACTCGCTCACACACCATCACCGCTCCATTGTTCCTTTCTCCAAACACACTGTAATTGCTGATGTGAGGATAAGTGTGTAAATTACCGAAGCCCTCACCAATCAACGCCACGCCGCAGCCGCAGAGTGGGACAAACAAACATGGCTGCACACATAAATATGATCATATTCCCACACACCCCTTCAACAGGCCTGTCTGAGGAAGAGGATGCGTGTCTCCCTGAGGCACCGTCGTCCTCCTCCTCTTCCCGTCTCCTTGGTGACAGCTGTCATCCTGTCAGGCCTGTGGTTGCAGTGGTAGATCTGGCTGCCCCTTCTGCTCCCTGATTCCCCCCCCCCAGCCTTATAGGCCCGTCAGATCCAGTTCTGCATTCTCGCCCAAAAAACATGTGTGCTATCCAGCTGAAGCCCCGCTCACACACACACTTTTTCCTAAAGAGACACAAACAATGCCAAAATCATATTTGGTCAAATTCAATTGTTTGGTGCTACAATCAGAGCAAAAGGACAGGAATCAATATGGCTGCCATTCCTGTCAGAGGTTTGGATGTTACAGTGATGCTCAGCCTCAGGCCCGGGTACCAGTCAATCTGAGAGGAACTAATCAGATTACAGGATTACACGCACTAAGGTGTTAGATGCAGCCGAAGGCGCTCAGTTTCAGTCCCTCAACCCAAAGACTGAAAATCAGAGACAAGCAGGAGAAAAAAACTCCTGGAAGAGCATCTGCCAATCATTGATCTCTGTTTTCCTTTACATCCATCCATCCATCATCCATCCATCCATCCATCCATTCATCCATCCATCCAGCATCCATCCATCCATCATTAATGCATCCATCCATCCATCCATCCATCCATCCATCCATCCATCCATCCATCAT
>NW_015150829.1:451855-454014 GCF_000732505.1 Cyprinodon variegatus
CATCCATCCATCCATCCATCATTAATGCATCCATCCATCCATCCATCCATCCATCCATCCATCCATCCATCCATCCATCCATCCATCTGTTCCACTCTCCCTCAGTGTTCTGGTTCTGGTATCAGACCAGTTTGGACCAGCAGGTCTAGAAGTCCTGGAGTTCCTGGTAAAGACGAGGAAACGTTCAGCATCTGGATGAAATCCTCCATCAGAGAACCAGAAATCTGTCTAATCAGCTAAGGATCAGTGCTAACACATGTTAGCTTAGTTAGCTCTGGGTCACATGATCCATTGAGGGATGGATCGACCTTCTGAGGTCACAAAGGAGAGTTCATGAGGAGATCAGCACAGAGGAAGCATCGACACGCAGCAGGAGATGAGGATGGAGCTGAAGGATCATTGGGTAGATCTCAGATTAAGCTAATCCTGGGGTCAAAGGTCACATAGCAATGCTTTAAGAGGTAAAACTATGTTTGTATTTATTATTATCTATAATAAATTGGGTTTTTTGGGGGGCTTTTGACTATTTAGTAGCTAACTGTGCTCCGGGCCTCACAAGTGGAGTAAAATTAATATTTAAATAGGAAAAAAATACAAAACATAAACAACAGAAACTGCAAAATAAAAATGAGCTATAAGATGATTAAAAAAATGTAAGATCTAATAAACTCCTCATTCCAGATGGAAGCAGATGCTCCGTCAGGTGCAGGAAGAGAGTTTGTCTATTGTTCATCTCATTTTCCCCGCAGTTCAATATTTTCATATTGGAAGCAGCTTTTATGAACAGCGTTTCAAACAGCGGCTGACATTTGTGAGCGCTGCCAGCAGCTCGGCTTATGAGCAGCAGCTGGTGAAAGGGAACGCTCAACGTTGTTTACAAATGCAGTTATGAACCATCAGAAGGTTCTCAGTCCGTCTGTCTGTCTGTCTGGACATAGGAGACATTCCAGAGACTGACGGAAAACTGCCGTCTGATGCACCAATAATTAGGCTGCATATGGACTCTGGATTTCTTTGGAACCTCAGACCCTCGAACCGTCATCTACTCAGTTACCATGGCAACTCAGGATGTCCAATCCTAAAGACTACCTGCCAGTCGGACAGAATATGCTGCTCTTTAAACAACTGCTTGCTGAGCACTGCCAGTCAGCAGGCTGAAAAGCAGCCACAATAATTGCAGACATTAAGTTTAGGATGGAAAAGTTTCTGGTCTGACTGCAGGTGCTACAGTTTTAGTCTAAAAACAGCAGGAGAGCAAAAACATAGAGCTTTCTTTGCACTAATGCTACGTTCAGACCGCGAGCAGCAGAAGCAGCTAATTTACATGCAAAGTCAATGGTTGACGAGCATCAAGGCGCAGCAAAAGGTCTCGAAGCGGGAACAGACAGGGAGACAGACACAGCACTGCTGATGGAGAGCGCTATGATCACTCCTCTGAAACAGTTTAAAAGATCGCCTAAATTAACTTAAAAGGTCTAAATCAATTTTATTATCCTGGTGCCTGCAGTTTGGATTATGTACGTGAAAAACGCCACAAACAGTAGAGAAAAACCGCAAAGAGGCGACTGGGCCAGAGGATGGCATTGAACGGGATTCCCAGTGACAGAGCGCCACTGGTGTACGGCGGTCTGAGTGGCTCCGACAGAGAAACAATATTTAAATGCAGGATGGTAATCTGGATGAACTGACTGCATGGATTAACTTTTCAGGGGGACTTTCTCACTTAAAAAAATATTTAAACTACATTTTACCCACTGATCACAGCAAATATAGCTGCCATTGTTACAGGCAAAGAGAGGATAGGGTAGCTCCGCCCACCGCCCAATCTTTATTGGCCACATGTAAATTACTGAGCTCTACATGGTCAAATTTAGGGAAGCATTGATCCAAACTTCTATTAATGACCGAAACCCATCCTAGTTTAATTACATCCGGATTTAAAATCTGTTTTTTTTTTATGTCGTTCAGGCTGAAAACAAAGGCAGCCTTACATTAGTCTGTTTCAACAGCTCCAGTTAGACTCAGAAACTACATTCAGGTCTGCTGCCTTCATATCGGAGACCAGAGGAGCGAATCCCTCTGAGGTTTCCTCAGACGTTGCTGTCAGCAGGGGCGGATTTAGGAAATTTGGGGCCCTAAGAAAAGACAGGAATGGGGCC
>NW_015150829.1:454773-462497 GCF_000732505.1 Cyprinodon variegatus
TAGTTTTATGTGGCCCCCAGGAACTTGGGACCCCAAGCAACTGCCTAAAATTGCCTAATGGTGAATCCCCCCCTGGCTGTCAGATATACGAAGGTAACAGATCATCTATCAGCAGGTTGGATCCAGAATTATCTGCTCTGCACCATTTGGTCCAGTGCTGGTCAGTAACTCTACACCCGCCTGACACAGACCTGCTGCTCGGACACATTCCAGTCATGTACGCATCCACTGCAGCATGCCAGACGCACCGCGCTGGATTACTGCCTTCAAACCGGACGATAGAGGGAACTCTGCTCACTCTTAGATCCACTGTAGTGCTCTGCAGCCAGCTGCTTCAATAAATCCAGTAAACTTTCACGATTTTCACTTCCTTTTTCTGCATCTTATTCAATATTCAACCATCAGCTCTTTTCCAGCATCTGAATCGTCATATAAAAATGGTCCAGAATGTGACTTTATGCTGATAAACAAACCGCTGCCAGAGGAGGTAAACACACCCATACAAACCGGGAGCTGCCTTGCAAATGGCATCTGGTTGCAGAATGTAATTGGTTGAACTTTACAGGAGCAACTGCAGCTTCTGAAAGGCCCATGGGAGCCGTCACAGCAGCAGCAGCAGAAAACCTCCCTGTGAGCCAGTGCAGTACTTTAAGTAGTGATAACTACTCTGGGAATGGAAGAGAAGGAGGAAGAGAAGCTGTATGTGATCTCCTGGGGGTCAGCAGCTCTGCTAGGAGAAAATAAGATATGAACGTGGATAACTTAACAGCTAAAGGAAAAAAACTGCTCCCCTCTTCAGCCCTGGGCCCTTATTAGGGCTGGACTATTAACAGAACCAGTCTGACAACATGAAGTAGGCCTCTAATCTAGAAAAACTCCAGAATAGATCAGAAACCAAGACTGATTTCAACCTTAGAAAAAAACATGTAAATAAGGTGGAGACGTTATGATCTTCAGTACCTGACTTTAAGATCAAGCTGTATGGGTTCCTAGAAATAAAGGTTATGCAGTGGCCTAGTCAAAGTCGGACTGGTTAGTTTTGGCTGAATCAAAACAGAGAGGGTCAAACTCAGCAAAACTGAAGACTAAACTTAAAGATTCAGTTTGATTCAGAAGTGGACAGATGCCCAGAATATCGAATCATCTCCCTCCTTCATAGGTATGCTGCTATAGGCTTAGACTGCTGGAGGACATAGGGACCTCTTTTCATCATTCTGCTTCATTCTATCTCAATTCTCCCACTCTGCAGAATCTATTAGCTCAATCTCTAACTTTCTGTAGTAGATTCATCTGGTCTGTGACTCCATCCTGCTCACACTGAGCCTGGTTCTGCTCGAGGTATCTTCCTGTTAAAACGAAGTTTTTCCTCTCCACTGTCGCTGCAAGCATGCTTAGTGTGAGAGACTGCATTCAAGTCAATGAGTCGATGCAATCGAATAGTTTTCCTTAGATAGAAAACTTTGAATCAATCTAACTGGATGAGTCATCCTAAATTTCTTGAGATGACGTGTTGTGAATTGGCGCTATAGAAATGAACTGAATTTAATTTAATTTTTATTATGTTAGAACCCTACTTTCCAGCTTCTTTACACCATTAGAAAACATGCTGCCTTTATAAGGTTCTGCTGAAAGAAGAGCTGAAGTAAACGTTAAAAAGAGGATCCCGGCTCCTGTATCTTCCTATCGACGTGATGATAGTCTTCCTATCATCATATCCGACCCACAGGGACACCTCTGTGTTTTCCAGGCTTGAGTGCGAGCGTTGCTGTGTGTGCAGCTGTTTGTGTGGGAGCCTCCGGCCTGGCCCCCTCAGCGCTGCGTCTGCATCGACCTGCAGTGGAAAACAGGCCGGCGCTCGGCCATGTAGGCCAGGAAGTCGATGGGGACATCAGAACGAGGGCAGCCGTCCAACGCAGCATCACAACGGGCCCAGAGGCCGTGCACTCCCACACAGACACGCCACACAGAAGGCTGGCCTTGGATTTATGGTGTCTTTCCCCCCCTAAGATGGTGATTCATGCAGTCTGTCTGCAGTGGCTCCACGTACAGCTTCAAGCCTTCCTGGAAGCCCCGTCTGCTGCTACAGAACAACAGGCTGACTCACTGGTCCAAATGTTGCAGTTAGGAAGCAGATTCAGAGAAACCTGCAGGTTATTTATCATTGATCTGCTGATTAATGTCTCCTCAACGAGACAATGAAGAAGTAGAAGGTTTGTTTTTGTCTGTGCATGATCTAGATTTAAAGGACGAGGTTCTACAGAACCCAATTCCAGGTGCATCGGATCAAACCTCTGATGTTTGGGAGAACATGATGATGAAAGTTAAGCAGATAATGTCCAGTTAATGGGGATGTAATGCAGTTTACTGTTGGTACCTCGTGTTTGGATCTGGTTCTGATCCAGTAGACCAGAGTGGTCTGGCTGTTGATCCCCTGCCAACCAGTCTGAAATGTATTTTGGAGCCATCCAGTGAATCGTAGTCTTACTGAAGGAATTTAAAGTCTATTCTCTGGGATACGGGGAGTCAGAGGAAGGACTTAAGAACTTAGCTGGTGTTCTCCATTTTCTTAGTTCCAGTGAGGATGCAGGCAGCAGCCTCTGGATCAGCTGCAGCAACCTGATCCAGTTTCTAAGCAGACCTTTGATGACACCGCTACAAGGATCAATTCTACTAACAAAAAAAACTAACAAAGCAGGAAGTAGTAGTAGATGTTCTTCAGATGATAGAAGGCTGACTCACAATACGTGATGATGTACAGCTGGGTGTCGTCATGGTAACTGATGTGGTTTATTAAGATCCGGGTTAGGGGAGCACAGAGATCCTGAAAAGGAGGGACCCTAAGATGGAGCCTTGGGGAACGCCACATGTCATCTATGTGGTCTCTGATGGAAAGCCGTCTACTGACACTAAACCGGCCTTCAGTAGGATTTAAACCAGACCACTTTTGGACCAAAGAGTCAACCCAGTTTACCTCTTAGGTCCAAGTATAACTGCACACCACACCTTTCAGATCCTATAAAACGATTAATTATCCTAATCGGCCTCCGTCACGGAGCGATCAGCATCCAGAGTTCATCTTTAAAGGGTCTCCAAATCAGGCAGTGGTGCATCCCCATCACCACCATCATAGCTAAAGCTTCGTCTGACTTTTCCATTGTGCTTCTTCTACTTTATCCCCATCAGAGTGTCATTCCTCCCGGACTCTTACTGCGTTCCCCATCTCATCTCAACCGGTCCGGCAGAAGACCACCATGTTGAGCCTGGTCTGCCAGAGGTTTCTTCCCAACGGTGATTTTTTCCTCTCCACTGTCACTTAATGCTTGCTCATCATGGACAGGTTCATGCAGCCTGTGTTTATCCAAGCTGGACCTTCATCTTCCAAGTCCCTGAGTAAGGTACTAATATCAGCTCACGCAGTCGACTGGACCAGCAGTCTACAGACTGACCAACTTCATCTTTTCCACTCCACCAGCTGTTTCCAGCCTGGGGGGCAAACATCCCTATTCTTTACTCCTTTTCATGCATATCAAACCAAATTCAGCACAGTTTCCTGCTGAGGTCTGAGCGCCAAAAACGAAAGTAATTTTATAAACAAAATTCTTCTAATTGTCTTTTCTTGTTGTTGATTTTTTTCAGAATGAACCACAATGTGCTGAAAAAAGGAAATAAAAATAAATCCCTATAAGAGAACCCAGAACTGAATAAAATAGAACAGAGGAGGATATACAGATGAGTATAATTTGTTTTAAAAGGGACAAAACACGTGTTTTTACTAAATGGATCAATTCTTGATGTAATTCATCATTTAAAGCAACTTTTACTAAAAAAGGAGATATTAAGAGCTCCTCTAATATGTTTCTGTCAAAGCCAACCATCTAGAGCGAGTAGTTCTCTATATTTAAACAGTTCAATAATTCATCTCTCCATGAGTTCAGGAGGAGTTAAGGTAGGAAGTCATGCATCGCCGAGTCATCCTGTGTGCCTTATCTCTGAATTTCCCATCAGAAGACTGTTTTCAATTATAGAAATTAGGCTTACATAAAAGAGCAGGAGGGGGAGGGGAGGGGGAGGGGGGGGATCGTACGCTGTAGCAAACATGCAGGGAGATCACATAACGAAGCGTCCCGGGCGGAAATGTTCTGGGACGGTGTAAAAAGATCTGCGTTGAGTGAAATGAGCCAAGCAGCGCTCCGTTAAGGCTCTCCAGCTCCGTTAATACGTTTCCAGCGGCGCCTTCGGGTTTATTCCCACTACGCCTGTTTGATCAGCGGCAGTTTGGAGAAATGAACCCCCCCCCCATCAGATCGGAGAGGCCTTCAGGGCCGGTTTGTACAGAGTACAGCACTGCTGGACTTCCATGCATGCATGGGGGAGCAGCTACTCTCAGGGCATGCTGAGCTCACACATCTCTGCACTCTCAAGTGTTCCAGCTTCACTCAGAGTGGAGCTAAACTGCACCAGATGTTTCTGCTGCATCTGCAGATTTGGCCTAGTTTCTCTCAGCCGCATGTTTTAACAAACAGATGGAGGCTGGGAGGATCCTAGGAACCTCCACCTGAAGGGCCCTTTGCTCCCTCTGCTCTGATCCAACACGCCGTTATGGTCACATGATGCATTGTTAAAACAACACGTCCACCTGTTAGGCAGTGAAATGGACGATAAAATCCAACCCGGCCGTCGTTCTCTCATTCCCCCCGGCGCAGATCAGCCATGCTTGTTCAGAATACAGAGGAGGACAGAAAAAGGTAAACAGAGCAGATCGCATTGGTTCCTGCATGCTCCGCTGCGCCATTATGGCCGCCTGTTTGCTCACACCTCCATCTAAACATGGGAAATGTGCTGCCATCTGCCTGAGGCGAATGCAAAGAGGGTGAGCAACTGATGCAAAAAAAAAAACAAACAGCATTCCTGGATGATCCTCCTGCCCCCCAAACACCCACACCGTCAACCCCAGGCAGCGCCGAACCTCTACACAACCTCCAACCCAACCCCTTCATGCCTCCATCCCGGAACACAGGCAGGAACTGGAGCCTTTGGGGGGAAAAAACATGCTTCAAACGAACGACACGTTAACCAATCAGAAACAGCAGCTCATTGCATCCCATATTTAGCTGCAAATAAAGATAAACCAAAGCAGGTTAAAAACATTTATTCTTTAAATGGAAAAAAACACTTTAAATTCAGAAAAAAAAAAAAAAAAAAAAAAAACACTTTAAATTCAGAAAAAAAAAAAAAAAAACTCATGTTTTTCGATTTAAAGTTTTAACGCTTCGATTGGGTGGCTTTTAAGTCGCTTCCAAATTCTTATAATTTGCAAAACTGCAATGGAAACACTTTTTTTTTTTTTTTTTGCAACACATGGGTGCCATGTTCTGCAGCTGGACGTTACTGCTTCGTTAAAAGACGAAGAAGAAGAGCGGAGCTAGTTGGAGGATGATGGCGCCCCCTGGAGCTGTGGCTCAACTGTTTGCATCCACCGCTGCCACGTTGGTTTCAGAGTTATTATTGATGTCGAATTTTAATATTTTTTTTATGAAGTAAAGCAAATAACAAATATATTATTTTAAATTAGCAGAATATTGACAGATTTGTGCACATTTCTAAAGGAAACCCATCAGCAGCTAATATTTTGCTCATTGTCTGCTGAGAGGAAAAGATGTTCACAGGAGGATCTACCAACATGGAACTCTGTGGTTTCAGCAAATTTTCTGGGGAATTAAACCAAAATACATGATTTAAATTAAAATGCAGGTGAAGCTTTAAGGTATTCTGGATCATCTTCCTACGGTCAGGTCATGGTTTATAAAAAAACATGCCTTTAACAGGTAAAAACATGGAGGGGGATCAATCAGAACGTTCCTCTCCAACATTTGCATAAAGAAGCATCTGAAGCTAGTGGACCTCATCAGGCTGACAGAAGGTCAGATCATTTCCTCTGAAACTCAACTCTGCATCAGAAAGTCAAACTTCTAATAATTAAAATGACATTTCCTTTGTTATTCAAAATGAAGGAAAAAATATAAACTGTTACCTTTAATTTAGGTCAAACAGACTCATCCGTCGTCTCTCCCTTTGCAGACCTACAGTAACTCAGAGCTGAATTAAAATGGACAGAAGGCCAAACATGCAGCCGGGAGCTGCCAGCGTTTCCCGCTATCTTTGATTTATTAGAAACATTTTTTGACCATGAAATTGGCCAATTTGAAAGATATTGGATATCAGCACAAAGTATCAGCAGTCAGCAGCTTCAGCCTGAAATGGTCGGCACCACTTTGCCTTAGAAAGTCCACAGAGCCCTGAGGCAGTGGGGGGGGGGGAGACCAATTGGACGGCACCTCAGAGCCTCAAATACAGGTGGATATGTGGGCAAGGATGAAGGGCAGCTAGATAATGGAGGGGGGGGTCCATAGTCCCTCAGGACAAAGCAGATAAACATCAACAAAACGATGACATTTATTCTCCCCTCCGTCTCCTCCCATCTGAGGCCCCCCCCTCCTCTCTCCTCTACTAACCATGTAGACCTGGAGTGGGGGGGGCACTAGATCACGGCTCTCAATAAACCCGTCAACCCCCCCCCCCCCCCCCCCCCCCCCCCCGCCCCTTTTCCCCTAAGCTTACTGAAACACAATAAGAGCGACTCCTAAACGCTCCTCCCAACCAGACTGCCATCGATCAGCTCGCCGTGTGGAAAACAAACATCCATCAGCGCCACTCGCCGCCCGCTAAACAGCCTGTGACTCTGTCCATGTGTGCGTGAACTCCTCCCGCTGCGACTTCACTTAACAAACCAGAGGTTGATTCTGATAAACACAATCTATGTTCAGAACTTCTGCTGCTAAGAAGCTCAACGTTTCCCCACATCGGCCCGTTTTGGCACAGAGCTGCCAGACTTGTGATGAATGGCGAGCCGGGACGTGTGATGGAGGTAGATCTGAGGCCATGATGTATGGGTTGGACCTGGCACAGTGCAGCTCTGCTAATTGGAATCAGTGTTTAAACTAAACTGAATCAGGCCCACCGAGCCTTCAGATCTGGAAGGAACATAAACAAAAACAAAAAAAAAAGCTGCAGAAACTCATCTGGAACCTTAAACTTATCTGCAGCTAAGAGGTTTAGACCCAGACTTTGACATTATGTTTGTACCGTCCGCTCTCCTCTCTGCTTTTACCAAGGCTGGAGCTGACAGCAATGCAACTGTGCACTTTCACGAGCGGCAGCGTCAAACGGAGGAGAGCCGACTAGAATGAGCCGAGTCGGAATGACAGAGTAGATTTATGCGAAGTAGCAGAGGCTGCAGCCCCCGAAGGTTTGGGAGGAAACTTCGATGAATTCCTCATGCGTGGCTGGATGTTTGTTAGATCCAATTAGAAGGTCGGGTCAGAGGTTCTCTGAGGGTTAATGGACTGTCCCAACAGTCGCTTTCACAACTTGTTCTCCTCTCTGACAGAACAAAAGGGTCTGAGTTTTGTTTTACTGCAGTTTGAAAAGCAAACGGAAAGCGTCTCTCTGAACTTTGCTACTGAGACAATCGGAACTTGACCTTTGCAGCAAAATGAATTTCATTTATGACAAAAACACATACTTTAGGGTATAAGCATGAGCAGGGGGGGTTTATCATTATGCAATACTAGGCAGTTGCCTAGGGCCCCAAGTTCCTGGGGGCCCCATAAAACTCAGTTTACACTGGAAAAAATCGAAATCTAGATAAGTCATTTTTTCTTTAA
>NW_015150829.1:463932-465243 GCF_000732505.1 Cyprinodon variegatus
GCTGAGTACAAAACATATAAAGGAAAACAAGAAGAAGAGAGGGACACAACCTAGAACAGATAATCAATGTCTATTCTATTAACATTTCTGAACCTATAATATATAATATAATGGGGTTCTAGACCCCCAAATTCCTAAAGCTGCTCCTGACTAGTAACATTAAGAGATGAAGGGAAAAGTTTGGAAATTAGAGACCAAGTCAACAGAAAAACATCCATAGAGAGCGTTAAAGAAAAATGTGCCTGACTTAAAAATCAGAAGTGTGTGGATAGGAATCCGATTTGTGCTGCAGGAGGAGTCCTAGCAGGTGGTGCTGACCTTTTCCTGAGCTTTAAATGCCATGTGATCAGACCCTTGAAGTTTCAGTGGCATCTAATGTCACCGGCTCCGGCTCTCACACCATCCAACACTTACACTTCTGCAGCCAGCCATCCCTGGAAGGGTGTGCAGCCTGTGTCCAGCATGAAGAAGAGAGCTTTGAAGGCCAGAGGTGATCAGAGGGAGTTTAAACAGAGGAACTAAAGCAGCTGGATCTACCGCCCTCTTTAGAGGCCGCTGTTTGATGGTGGAGGACCTAAAGGAGTCTACGTTTAGACATGGAGACATGCAGGTCGCATCACTCCATTTAGTTTGCTTAAAGGAATCAACAGACTGGGGATGCAGTGCTGAAAGGTCATCTGCTTCCTTTAGTTATTCTGTGATTCTGGAAACTGGAGGAGAAAAGTGTTGATGGATAAACTAACAAGGTTCACAGCAGAGATTTGTGTTCTGCCAGGTTTGCAAATAGCCTCCCATTCTCCCTAAAGATGGCCGCCTTCACAATATCAGCTGTTATATTCTGACTGTTATACCACAGCCATAGATTTCATTTTGAACATCGGTGGAACAGGGTGAAGGTTTACTTTCCAGACTGAGACCCCTCTGCAGGACTCAGCTAAAGAAGAAGCTTTAAAGGACATCCTGAAACCTCCAGCCCTGCTTAACAGGGACACAGCTAGCCTTGCAGCTAGGCTATCATGTCACCGCAGCCCCAAGCACCACTAGAAACAATCCTCCACTTGGAGAAAGGCTGCCATTCAGACAGGAGGTGATGAGCCGCTGTCCATGGTGCTGAATCCAGCAGCTAGCTCAGCGTAACATTCCACAGCACTAATTGTAACAACAGTTACACAGATATTAAACAAAATCACAGAGAAAATGTTAAAAATTTTAGAGTTTGAAAAGAACATTTGTCTGATATTAATAATAAACATTATAACTAGGGATGCACGATATTGGGATTTTGGCCGATATGCCGATATTTTAAAACTC
>NW_015150829.1:467822-468906 GCF_000732505.1 Cyprinodon variegatus
AAGAAGTTTTTGAGGAAGAAGAAGAAGTAGTATTTTAGAAACTCAGAAGGTGATCAAATATCGGGTTAAATATCGGTGGGGTGGCCGATGTCCGATATTCAACTTTAAGGCCGATACAGGCCGATACCGATAGGCGGCCGATTATATCGTGCATCCCTAATTATAACATTAGGTGTACGATAAAAAGTGTATATAATGCACATTGTAAAGAGTTGCTGGTAAAGATTCACAGTCATTCCAAAAAATGTCAGAAATAGCATTGAATTAGAGGCTTTATAGAATGGACCAAAGCAATGCCTTGTTTTGGCTTAGAAAACATGTAAATTGAACCTGACGAGCGGGTCTGCCCCTTTAATGGGGGTCGTTTTGTTTCTTTGTTAGCCTGTAATACCCAATACCTGTCTATGACTCTGAAAGGGGGGTCGCTAAAGTGAATTGTTGGCCTGGCTAAATAGGCCAGGTCTTCTCTTCCTTCTGTAAAGAGGGTGGGGTTGGGATGATAGCAGGAAGGAATCAACTCAATTGCTGCCTTGTAGGTTTTTGAAAGATGAAACCTGAGTCCACCCCCTCTAGTTAAGGTTGGTTTTTCTTTCTTAACATAGATGGCTTCCTTCACGCCCCTTTCAAGCCACCTATCAACCCCTTATTTTTAAAGAGTTCATGTGATAATTCTCCATCACTGAATGAAGAGCTTTGGACAACATGCAGGACTGTGTAACAAATAGCAGGTCGTATAGGACGACTCATGGGTATGACAGCCTTGCACCAACACGTTTTTCAGTTTTCTTCCTTGTTCCACACACTACATAACTTTACCCAACTACAAAGTCCCTATAATGCGATACATGCCGTAACACTCACTGTTTAATTGCTTCGGCTCCAGTGCAGCGCCTTATGTCATTCATGCAGCGCTTGGCTGAACTCGCCATCCTAAAGCCTCTTTCCCTCTATTTAACTGCTTTTTATGCAAACGCATTGATGACGTTCATGTTGTTAAAATATGACAAAAGAGTCCTTTAAAATGAGTCCCCAGGTGTCTGCTAGCTGTTAGCTCCTTCTTCAGAATAAACAAACCTAGCTAAAG
>NW_015150829.1:469333-473286 GCF_000732505.1 Cyprinodon variegatus
GCTGTATCTGGTGTTTGTCACAACGCGCTATTATCCAAGTCATCTTGAAAACATTCTTCTTCCAAATGTTGGCTACATATTACCTGTTTTTTTTCTGTGGTCAGAAGTTCGATGGCAAATCCTCCCTCTTCAAGTTGCCAATCCAACGACAAACTCTTTTTTTTTTTCACTTTTACCCGATGTATTCCAACATTCAACAGCCATGCACGTGGGCATTGTTGGTTTAACTATAGCTCTGGTGAATTTCAACGGGTTCATAGTTTTCTTCCTGTTAAAAGGGAGTTTTTCCTCTCCACTGTCGCTACAAGCATGCTTTGTTTAAGGGATTGCCTTCGAGTCGATGCAATCAACTGGTTTTCAAATGATAGGAAACATTGAATAAACCTCCTGTATGAAATAGTGAGCTGTAACATGCCGTGAGATGACGTGTGTTGTGGATTGGCGCTATAGAAATAAACTGAATTGAATGGAAATTAATTGAACAAAGCAAATCCAAGCTTCTCAGAGCAATCAGAGGTAATTTAAGCCACTTTTCTACCATCTTGCATACCATAAATGTTTATTTTTTGGCAATAATTTTTAGCTGAAAATATGAAATTCAAAGTAAAATCATTTATCAAAGCTTGCAATCAGTAGCTGGATGTTATATAGCAATATCAACCTTTTCAGAGCAATCGGAGGTAGTTTAAAACGGAACAATATATGACAAACCATTTGGATTAGATGTTGAAGTCAGAGCATTGCTGCAGAGCTTCCATCTAAAGCATAAACATAAACAGAGAGGAAAGCTGCTGTTATCAGAGGAGAAGCTTCTTCCTCCATGTTCTGATGGCTCTTTTAGCCGAACAAGAGCCTCAGTCCAAAAACGCTGCTGCTAATCCTAAATTCCTCTCCTTCTCCACAATAATGAGCTCCTCTCCGACTCAAGAGTTGACAGAGGTAAAGCATTTAGCACGCTTGAATGAAGAGGGGAGAGGGAGGCCAAAAGAGATGGGGGGGAGGAAGGAGAGGGGGGGAGAAATCCACAGAGACATGCATGAGGTAAGCTCTCCCTCTGGCAAGCCAGAGAAATGCTGCTGCTGTTCCGTCCAAATGCAGCGGCTGACTGTTGACAATGAGACAAAGAAAAGAAAGAAGAAGAACTCCCCGTAAACCCAGATGGGTGGAGAGAGATCCGCTCTGTCTTTTCTCCGTCCGCAGAGATTTGGTTCTTTTCCAGCCTGTCAACAACCCGGGGGACACGGCGTGAACAACGCGGGCCTGGCGCCGCTCCCTGCTCTCACATGAGTGTCTATGTGGGTGGAAGCGCGTGCATGCAGCTTGGAAATAAAGGAGTAAATCACGCTTCGTTCGTTTCAAGGCCCAGCGAGGAAACGGCGCTCTCAGAATAGAGACGCACACCTCAGTCCTTGTTCTTCTCACACGGCAGGCTGCTGCAGCGTCCGTGACTTAAACAAGCAAAACGTCCACTTTACCAGGAGCCATCTGCATGATGAAGAAGGTTCCGGTGAAACCCAAACAATCAGAACATTAGAGGAGACGGAGGGCAGGAAACAGCAGGTCAGTCTGCAGGGAGGAAGGCTAACAGAGGATGATGAGCGCATCGTCGGCGAGCGGCAGCCTTCTTCACCCCGGATTAATGAGATGCGAGCCTAGAACCACGTTTGGCACCAGAGCGGTTCCACCCAGCCTGGGATGTTTCACATTCACAGCCAGCGTCGGTTCAGATGTGTCAAACGACGCGGCGCTTAAAGGTCAGAGCGGGAAGCGGGAGATCAAAATTCCTTTGTGTGGAGCTGAGAACGTGAGCTCCCAGCTAACCCCCCCACACCCCACCGGAACCCGGTGCCCCTCCAGCTGAGAGGCAGCTCGGTTTTCCTCTAAGGAGGCCCGAAGACCAAAATCTGAATCTAAAGGTTCTGCTCTGCATTTTTCCTCTGGATTATTTCTCACCATCATCCCTTCATACCTTTCCTGGGATTGAGGAAGTTCTCATTTTTAATCTGTTTGGCCTGGTTCTGCTGGAGGTTTCTTCCTGTTAAAGGGAGTTTTTCCTCTCCACTGTCGCTACAAGCAATGAAATCAACTGGTTTTCCTTAGATAGAAAACTTTGAATCAATTTGATTGTATTGTTGCCTTGAGATAACGCGTGTTATTGGTATAGAAATAAACTGAATAGATTCTTCCGCAGACAGGCTGGCCCCGGCCTCGGTTCTGATGTCTCTATACGGGGCCACACCCCCCCTGCCCTGCCACAGGTACGCAGACACGCGGTCACGATGCATCACCACCTCCACACAGCGATGTCAGCCTTAGACAAGCGGCGCCGAGCCCCGGCAGAGAAAAGACATTCATCATTATGACAGCCCCGATGATCCCCCCCCCCTGCACCACACAATGCTGCAGCTGGCGATGCATGAAGACGACTCCATTGCTTCACATATCACACATACTGTACATGTTTTCCAGCTAAACTACATCAGGAGGAGATTTTTCTCCCCTTATCAAGCAGAAGGAAACCAGGTGAGGAATGAGAGCCGAGCAGAACCGCTGGTTCTCCTTCAATCTCCACGTCAGGAGGAGTCACAACTCCTCTTCAGGCAGATGTCTGTCTGGGGAGATGTTGGATGTCAAACCATCACCCTCCTCCTCCTCCTCCTGCAGTCTGACGGAGTCATTTTCACTCGGCTGATCTCTCTGCACTTCGTTTCCCTCGAAGAAAGATCCGCCGTGTCGGTTTGATCATCTCGACACGTTCAGAGAGAGAACCATTTTCTTTCTCTGGTTTTAGGAGAAATTCGTCTCTGCATTATCGGAGTCCTCTGATTGGTCCAGCTCAGCTCCTTCACAGGTATGATTTTTTTTTTAAGCCTGATTATTTAGATGAAGGTCTGCAGAACAATGGCTGAATCCAGACTGAATGGATTCAAACAAGCATTGGTGGAACATCCCCCCCACCCCACATGTTTCTGTCACATCAGCTTTCAGCTGTTGGCTCCATGATTTGTGTCCCTCCTTTGAGGGGAGTGGGTGGAAATCCCAGCTCGTTTCCACGCTACAGCCGTAAACTGCTGCATTCTTCTCCCATGGATGGAGGTTTGGATTTCTGCAGATTTCAGCAGCAGAAGGAAAGGAGGAGATATTTCCCAGACAGACCCCAGCCTCAGCCTTAAGAGTGGAAGTCCTGCACATCTCTGATCCCAAACATTCTTTGGATGCATCACAGGGATCCTTTCCTGGAGCTTTTCGGGCTCCGAACGCAGCGTTTGTTCCACTTGGGGAGGAGGAGATCATTTCAGCAGCTTCCATCAAAGATCTCATTCTTGGAGAGAACCTGATCACAACCACAGCTGCAGCAGGAAGTAGAAGAATGGGGTGATGCAGCCACCAGTGAAACGGTGAAGTTAAACACAATAATACAGAGAAGGATGTCAGAAGAGGAGCCCCTCCGCAGCCTCCATGCAGCGGCGTGTTCCCGTAAATACAAAGTGTCATTTCCATAAGCGCTATCTGGTTAAAGCTGTCCGCCTCCTCGCCGGCTGGGTAAGAGGCCACAGATAGGCCTGTCTAATTCCAGCGACACGCGTTATTTAGAAATCCTTCACTTCCCCGCAGACACGCCGCGCGGCCGCTGATGCAAAACACATCAACGGGTGGAGAGGAGGGGGGGAGGCACCCCCGCCGGGCCCACGGCGTGAGAGACGGTGACACTGATTAATGAGAAGGCGCCTCGTCGCTGGAGCATGTAGGTAATAGACTACAGGGAGAGTGAGAAGCACGGCGCTGGCCGCCCGGCCTGGGGGGGAACCAGAGACACAGGTTTTGTTTTAGGGAACAAACGGACCCCTGCTGGGAATTTTATCTTCCTTTCGCTAATTACATCACAGCAGGAAAGGATTCGTCTGGAAACCAAAAATGAAGACAATTTTTATTCTATTCAGTTTATTTCTATA
>NW_015150829.1:473760-475758 GCF_000732505.1 Cyprinodon variegatus
CAAGGATATCTTGTCTCGAGGCAAGACGTAAAAATACGACGAAAAAAACGTCCAAAACATACGAAATTACGGTGCAAAACTTTTCGTACGATTTCGTACGAACTGATAATGAGAATACACTGAGGAGGCAGAAGCAGAGATACAGAAAGCAACTATTCTGATAAATAGTTCTGACATCATGCTGACCGGGCTTTTTTTTTCTCATTTGGTTCTTCTGGTTTTACTTTAAACCTTAAAAAAGTGCAAACATTCTGCAGTGTTAGGATGCAACAGAAGATGGAGGATTTCTGCTTCAAACTGCATTTTGCTTTGGAGCATTTTTATAAACAGGAAGGAAAACCTGCTCAGATGTGATTATTTTATTGATCACCAATCAGCAAAAATGATGGAACCCAGCAGATCCTGAATCCGATCCGGCCTCTCTTGGCCCATTTCTGACCTGCAATGATTAAAAAAAGCATCCTGACTCTGAGGTTTTTGCATTAAACCAAACCTCTGTTTATTTTCTACATGCTCTTGGTCATGTTTATGATTAAAAACACTGACACTGTTATTATTTGACCGACTGATCGCAGATCAGCGCTGATCTCTGAGAAATGAGTCAATCCTGATATTTTCAGGATCTGAAAAAGTGTTCCAGCCTCTATAAGCAGAGATAAATCAGAATAATTTCAGTGAACAGGATGACTCAACAGTATTCTACTAATTACTCCCATCCATATGGAGGTAAGCAGTCATCACAGCAGCATTGGTCCTGATCGGGGAGTTTTTTAGGAGTTCTTATGCAGGGAGTGACATGGAGAAGAGTGAAGGTTCCTCTCTGGCTGATCCATCAGCAAACAGGATGGGACAGAAGTGGGACATGAGGAGGAACACATGACTGTGAAAGCTGCCTTTGTCTGTGAGCTGCAGGAACGGAGGAGTTTAACACAATTAGAGCAAAAACTCAATTAAAGGACACGGGATGCACCCCCCCACCCCCCAAACCAAGGGTCCAAAGTGAGGAAAACAGGGAGCAGGGCGTCACCGGTCACCGCTCCACTCCTGCGCTTTACTGCTTGATTTAGGGGGGGTATGCGCCCCCCACCCCGGTACAGAGTCCCGAACGCGGCGCTCCGATGATGATGATGATGATGATGATGAAGCTGCTGTGTTTAAATGAGGCGGCCGCGTTAATTCCTCATGATGGCGATCATCCATCAGCATCAGGGGTCCGCGAGATCCGGACGCTCTGACCCCGATCCCCCCACCCCCACCCCCCGGACCCAGCCCCACGGAAAGCAGCAGAGCAGCGGAACTTACATTCTGTCTCCGGGGACCAGCAGGCGGCTCTCCACCATCAGGTCGGGCAGAAAATCCAGGCTGTAGGCTGAAGTCATGCTGCTGTCTGAGCCTGTGCGCGCGCCTCCGGCGGAGCCGTGCGTCAGAGCGCCTCCCCGATAAATAAAGGAGCGCCGCTGTGGCCAAAACTGCGCCTGGAGACGGAGGGGGACAGGTGCAGAGCAAAGGCCTCCCTGAAGGCGGTCAGTCCAGCCGCGCGCTCTGTGTCCGCATCCAGCTGTCCTCACATCCTCCTCCCGCTCAGCTCAGCCGCTCTGTCGCTTCTCTCTCTGCTGCTTTTTTCTTCCGTCAGTCCTGGAAGATCGAGCCGCTCTGCAAAGCGCAGCTGCCGGAGCGCTGGAGGAGTCAGGAGGCGTGGCGCTGCAGCGGAGCTCCTTAAATGGACCCGAATGGGAGGCGAAGGGAGGGGGGCTCAGCTGGGGGCCCCCAAAGTAATCACACCCTTCAGCTGTCCCCTAAAAATGTCCAAAAAGTCACCAGGGCGTTTTCGTTCGAGCCCTTTTAGTCCACTGTCCACCATAGAGTCCACTGTACCCAATAGAGTCCAATGTCCACAATAGAGTCCACTGTCCACCATAGAGTCCACTGTACCCAATAGAGTCCAATGTCCACAATAGAGTCCACTGTCCACCATAGAGTCCACTGTACCCAATAGAG
>NW_015150829.1:477050-482130 GCF_000732505.1 Cyprinodon variegatus
TAGCCCACTGTCAACAATAGAGTCCACTGTCCCCAATAGAGTCCACTGTCCACCATAGAGTCCACTGTACCCAATAGAGTCCACTGTCCACAATAGAGTCCACTGTCCACCATAGTCCACTGTCAACAATAGAGTCCACTGTCCCCAATAGAGTCCACTGTCCACCATAGAGTCCACTGTACCCAATAGAGTCCACTGTCCACAATAGAGTCCACTGTCCACCATAGTCCACTGTCAACAATAGAGTCCACTGTCCCCAATAGAGTCCACTGTCCACAATAGTCCACTGTCCACCATAGTCCACTGTCAACAATAGAGTCCACTGTCCCCAATAGATTCCACTGTCCACCATAGAGTCCATTGTTCACCATAAAGTCCATTGTCCTCAACAGAGTCCACTGTCCACCATAGAGTCCACTGTCCACCATAGTCCACTGTCAACAATAGAGTCCACTGTCCCCAATATAGTCCACTGTCCACCATAGTCCACTGTCAACAATAGAGTCCACTGTCCCCAATAAAGTCCACTGTCCACCATAGAGTCCACTGTACACCATAGAGTCCACTGTCCAAAATAGAGTCCACTGTCCCCAATAGAGTCCACTGTAACCAATAGAGTCCACTGTCCAAAATAGAGTCCACTGTCCCCAATAGACTCCACCATCCATCATAGAGACCACTGTACGCAATATAGTCCACTGTCCACCATAGAGTCCACTGTACCCAATATAGTCCATTGTGCCCAGAATAGTCCACTGTCCCCTAAACAGTCCACTGTCCCCAACACAGTTCAGTGTCCCCAATAGATTCCATTATCTAACACGGTCCACTGTTTGTACCCAATAGAGTCCACTGTCCCCAACACAGTTCAGTGTCCCCAATAGATTCCATTATCTAACACGGTCCACTGTTTGTACCCAATAGAGTCCACTGTCCCCAACCTTCCAATCTAGAGGCAGCAGAGTCCCCAAAATGTAGACTCCTGTTAGAGTCTAATTTAAACATATTTTTACAGAAAAAATTAATCCTTCCAGGAAATACCTCGAGTAAAACAGCAGTTGGTAGGGGGAGGCATTTGATTTACTTTAGAAAATCATTTAATACAAAATATAAAAATCTTTGCAAATGGTGAAAAATAAAATGATACAACTGCAAATATAACTGTGAAATAAACAAGAGGTATAAACACCTTCCACTAAAATGGAGTTATAATTATTTGTCAAGGAATGGTTTATTAGAATGAAATTAGTTCTTTCTCTTAACTGATAGCATCCACCTAAATCTTTCAGTGTTGTAATCCCCCTATCGTCCATCAGGAGGCACTAGTGCTCATTCTTAAGCGAAGCATCACACGTATTCACAGTAGAAGTAATGAAACAGCAGAGGCTGCTGGAACAGAACGAATGGATCCAGAGTCCGGTCCAAATTATTTACACTGTTCAATGGATCCAAGGATGCAGAATAAACTTTCTTTGGTTCTGTTAATAAATTTAAACTCTGGATAAACGTTTGAAACAAGAAAGAAGAAGACATGCTAGCAGTTAGCACGGTAACTAGAGAAGGCTTTATGAGTTAAAGGCCAACATGGAGGCTAAAGTTCAAACATTTCTTTGAGCAACCAGAACCAGACCTATGGTGTCAGAAAGGGGTCAAAATTTTTGTAAACTTCATTTGAAATAAAAAAAAAAGAAACAGAAATGGATGGAAAGGGATTTGAACCTAAAAATATAAAATCTAAACCTGCAATAAAAAAAAAAAGAAAAAAAAAAGTGTTATTAAAAATACTAAACTAAATCTAGATTAAATTCTTATTATTTTATGTTTGGTTTTTTTAGTTTCTCACATTGTAAGGTTAGAATTCGACATTAAATATCAACTTTTATTTTTTCAGTCTCGACTAAGATCTTGAAGTTTACAGATATTTTGACCCCTTTCTGACTCCATACAGAAGCACCTGTTTAAAAGCCACTAACAGCATAACAGCAGAGCTAGATCAGAGTTAGCATAGTTACAGAGCAGCAAACACTGATGGTATCTCAAAGTGACATACCCTGTCTGTTAATGATAGATCTACATCTCTGTTCATTGGAAATGATCATTTTACAAGTAAGGCACTTTACAGTTCACCATACAGTCAGATTGATTTAAAGTTTTCTATCTAAGGAAAACCAGTTGATTGCATCGACTCATTGACTCAAAGGCAATCCTTCACACTAAGCATGCTTGTAGCGACAGTGGAGAGGAAAAACTCCCCCTTTTAAAGATGTATTCATCTTTGTATTCAATAACCTCTGAGGTTGTTTTATTGTTTTTTAATGTGAAATAACATTTTTTTTAATTTAATTCAGTCAGTTTTTCATACAGCTGCAATGATTAAAATATAAAATATTTTATTTTGTATTTTAGCATATTATACAAAAGCTATTTAGTCATCATGTTAGAGGAAGATCCTGTTTGTACAAAAGAAAACTCAGGATTTTAGGAAAATTTGGGGAAATTAATCATTGGTCAATCTATAAGGTCAATATACTTAAGACTTATTCATTTATAACTAGATCCCTAAACTGTATGTAACCTCCCTCCAGTGACAGACGGAAGGTTCTCCATCTTTCTAGCAGGCGCCTCACTGGTACCAGCCTCTGGTCCTTAGCTTCCATCAGACGGACGTCAGGAGAGCGGCAGCAGAGAAACACATAAACCAGCTCAGTTCTTCTCTCCTTCAGACTGGATGGAGAGCAATCCCATAGCATGATGCAGCCATCACCATGTTTTTCTAAACCGTGATGTTGGTTCTCCTGCAACCTTTTATTCTGCAGTTTGGGCAAAGGTTTAGAACAATTTTTTTAAGTTTTTTAGATTATTTTTAGGGTGCCAGAACTTTAATTATCTAATAAAGAATGAAGGTTGAGAACTAACTGCGTAGCTGCGGATAATTAGCAATAAATCATCGGAGCAAACTGGAGAACAATCAGCATCCAGGAACCCAGCAGACGGTTCAGGTTCTAAAGGTTCTAAAGACAAACTCCCTGAGCTCTGATCCACCCTGCAAGGAGGGAAACCATGAACCGAACATGTGGTGGCCATGGTGAAACACGGTGGTGGCAGCATCATGTAGAGGAAGGCTTTCTGTCCCACTGAGGTTCAGCTATTGTGAAAACGATAAAAGGAAGTAGGAGATTTCTCTTGGAAACAGCCTGAAGCTTCAACGTTTCAGCTAACATATTGTTTACATCTGCAATCAAATTGCATCATTATGATGTTTCAGACGCTAAAAAGCTCCTTAAATATGAAGCTAACTCTGCAGCTACTTGATCTCCACGGCCGCCGGATAATCTGTCAACAAATCAATTGTTAGTTGAACAGATCCTTGCTCCAAATAGCAGCTAATTACATGTGCTGCTCTGAAACTCACGGCACGCTGCACAATCACATTTCAGAGCGAGCAAACGGTTTAAGGAGAATATCACACGCTTCACTGTGGCGCCTTAATAAAAGCACGGCCAGTTAGGTGATTTCCACTCAAATGAGTTGACCAAATTTGGAGAGGTGCAATTACACATGGGGGTAGCTTTGTAATAATCATCCTGCTCATAATTTGCTGACTCCATTTTACGCCGCGTTAATTGTTTGGGTCCAGAATGCCTCCCAGTGGAACCGGAGCGGGCCTGAACGCACCCCGGTGCTGCAGCACTACCCGGCTGCCCCACTTCCTTCCTTCACTCTCTGCAGGAAAAGGAGGCACTCCAGTAAAATAATGAGGCTCTCTCATACTGAGAAAGACGTCTCTCTGGGGAAGAATATGAGTATCTGGGTCAATGTGGGGAAATGTGCTCAGTCTGCACACGTAGAGCAGCGTAACGGAGGCAAACTGAAGGCGGGACTTGTAGCTCTGCCGCGGTGGGGGGGGGGTTCATGGACGGGAGTCAGGGTAAGGATGGGAAAGGCTGAGCCGCCTCAGGGTGAACGCCCCCCTCATGGGGGGGAACCCTGCTGCTCTGGACCCAGGGCTGAACAGGACGTTATATAACGCGGCGCTGCACCGTGATCACATGCCTTCATCCACATGCCAAAAGCATCACTGAGGGTAATAATAATGGAGCAGCGACTGTTTTCTGCCCCTGAGGTCTTTCTGTAGTGCCCGGAGCAAATTACATTTAAAACAGTCATTTACCTGCCAAGAGACGCTGATAGTCCACAAATCTCTCTGTCAACACATGGCAGAGAAACAGGCCTCTTATGAAAAGTGATGACAGGGTCGTTCCTGCTGAAAATAACCTGGAATCTGGAGAAAGGAGCGTAAACATCACAGGGAGCGGATAAAACCCATCTCTGAGAGCAGGAATCAGTTATCTCCTCCAACAGATTCACACCGTCCTGCATCAACAGCAGCCCCACAAGACTCAAGCTGATTATGTCATTATGTCCACGTTTACAATAATAAATGTTGAAAATAAAAAGCTGAATTCAAACCTTAAACACTCTGAAACCTTAAATCCTGTTCAGCATCTTCAGTCTAATGTTCACCCGATGAAATACTCCAGAATTTAGCCTCCCAGTTTGAATATAAACATTAAAAATGAAACATTTTGGGTGTTTTTGATGCTGCAGATTTTAATACTCTTTCATTTAATTGATTATTGCAGTGATTATGATCCTTCGTCATTGACAATAAACGTTTCTCTAACATTTTTATATGCAATGCTCCAATGGTGGCCAAAAAAGCATTAAAGGTCAGATGTTCCCTTCAGTTTAAGTCTGGTTAGATGGGATCCGGGTCTCTGGATATAAAAGGAAGTTTAATGTGGCTCCAAACAGGAAGGAACCAAACCAGTTCTGTCACACTAAAGTAATGGTTCTCCTCCTGCAACAGTTACAGATATTTTGATTTATGCCCAATATTGAAGCGTGGTCTGCGCTGTGTTATTCCACGCCACAAGAGGGACAATCAGGAACTAGCTGTGGGGGGCGAGAAGGTTAGGAAGTGGGGGCAAGTTTGTCAGACAACGGAGGGACATGAGGGCCAAAAAGAACAGAGATCCAGGTTGAAAAAGGGTCCCAGCGTTCTCACGCATCTCGCTCT
>NW_015150829.1:483032-492273 GCF_000732505.1 Cyprinodon variegatus
TGCTTTGCCGATACGCATTTTTTTGCCAATATCGGCGTCCCAATCCGATACGTGGATCGGATCGGGACAAGCCTAGTTTGCTGCTGTCTGGACCTTTCTGAACTTGTGCAGCTAATGGAACGTTCTTATGGTATTTTAGCTAAATTATTTTTTATCAAAAACATAATTAATATGCAGAAATAATAAATAGCTGTATTAGCTATACATGTAAAAGGAGTTTTATCGGGCCCCCAGGAACTTGAGGCCCTAGGCAACAGCCTAGTATTGCCTAATGGTAAAGCCCCGCCTGAGGAGAGGATCACTGCTACAACATCTAAACCAAAACCCCCAAAAGTTTAGAAGCCCTCTAGTTCAGATGAGTCCAAACTATGTTTGTAATGGGAGGTCCACTTATACCACATGAGCATTAAGGTATTATGCTAACATCAAACTGGACAATCTTCTGTTTTGCTGCTTTTATTTAAATGGTCTCATCATATAAAAAACTATTAATGAAGACAGGAACCAGCAGAACCTCCTAGAACCGGACCCACCTCCTTATTCAGCCTCCTGCAGAGATGCTGCTGCAGAGTCTGAGCTTCATGTTCAGCCGGTGAACTGACTGGAACGCTCTCTCAGACGCGTCTGGTAAACAATCAAGAAATCAAATCTCCTCATTTGCTTCCTGCTCTAAACAAATCCTTCCCTCCTGTTCGCCAAACAAAAACCCTCCACCCGTTAATAAAACATGATGATGCTGCTTCTGCAGTGCGCTCGCCTGAAACCCGCCGCCGTTAAAAACCTGGCGCCGTTTTTAAAAACGTGCAACCTGCACAGCTGGAGGTAAGGCTTGTTTGTTGGCTTGTTTCATGTGTCTCTGGTCCTTGGAGATAATTAGCTTTTAATAGAGCTGAAATAAGCGGAGAACAAAGGAGGGAATAAAAGGAAACGAGAACAGGCAGTCGTTTCCTGCTGACGGAGTGTTTTATTCAGGGCCACTGGTCAGATCCAGTCAACACGTCTCAAACAGCCGCCGCTTCATGGCGCCCTGCTGCTCTCTTCTCCTGCCTTAACCTCTCGCCTCGGCTATCGCTCCATCTCCACGCCCTGAGGCCTCCTGTTCTACCAGATCCTCCTCATGGCAAGGTCTCCCTCTGCCATCGCTCCTTCCTCACCTCCTCTCCGTCTCTCCCTCTGCGTCTCCATCACCTCAGGCTAAGGCGAGGGCTCAGCTGCCTGAACAATACAAATCGATCACTGAGAGGGGGGGTTAGGTGAGATAAAAGAAGGAAAAAATGAAGCTGGGCTAAAAATAGTCGAATCCTCTGCAGCCCAATAAGATCTCCAACTCTCTCCTTCACTCTAAACATCACCTTCCTGCCGCCTCCTTTCCTCGGCTTCAGATCGCATCTCTATCTCCCTGCGTTTGGTTCTGACCCGGGGACCAGTAGCTCTTAGCCCATGGCGTTCTCTGCCGCTTCCTCCTGCTGGCGCTACTGCATTAGTCAGTAAACAATCAGGGAAAAACAGACTACACCAAAAACCATCTAGTAATAAGTAAAAATGGCTTAAATTAAGTGCATTTCCTCCTATTTCGAGCAGATATTTAAGATAATTTGCCAAATAATGAGTGTTTTTACTCTTAAAACAAGATAATTAGATCATATGCACTTGAAATAAGACAATTTTTTAAAGAAAAATTTACCTTTTTTGCTGTGTACAGGATGATCATCCAGGCTTCATTCAAACGTGGTCTGAGATTCACTTTGAAAATAATAAATATCATAGAAACGGAGCAGATTTATAAAAGACGCTAAAATGATTGCAGAGTTGTAGACGTGACATTTGTCCAAGAATCACAAAACCAGTCCAACTGGACCGGAGGTGTTAAAGCCTTTAGAAACATTTTCCTTCCAGACTCACACTGAGCCTGGTTCTGCTGGAGGTTTTCTTCCTTTTAAAAGGGGGTTTTTCCTCTCCACTGTCGCTACAAGCATGCTTAGTGGGAGGGATTGCTGAAGAGTCAATGAGTCGATGCAATCAACTGGGTTTCCTTAGATAGAAAACTTTGAATCAATCTGACTGGATGATCTGGTTGAACTGTAAAGTACCTTGAGATGACGTGTGTTGTGAATTGTCGCCATAGAAATAAACTGAAGTGAATTGAATAAAAAATACGGCGAGATAAATGATTTTTTGGTTGTTCTTTTTTATTAAGTAAGCTATTTTTTCTAGCTTTTATTGTCATTACACTTTCACAAGTACAGAGCAACGAAATTAACTTTCTGCATTTAACCCGTCCCCTTGGGGAGCAGTGGGCTGCCATTGTGTGGTGCCCGGGGAGCAGTGTGGGGTTAAGGGTGTTTGCTCAGGGACCCATAGTGGCAGTCTGTGGGAGTGGGGCTCGAACTTAGAACCTCTGGATTCCAAGCATAACACCCTAACCCTAACCGCCACATCCCAAATATGGAGAGGAAACAGGGTTAGAAGACTTTCACAAAAAGGTCATCAGGTCCGGGACTCGAACCTGTGACAGCCGGTATAAGGGTAATACGCTCTACCTCCACATCATAGCAGCAGTCAGGCTTGACCCTAATCGACTAAAAACCTACAGTAGTAGCCATTCAAAATTTCCCCACTTTCCTTGATGGGTTCTTGCTTATTCCCCTACAATTCCTTATTAAACTTTTTAAAAACTCCTTTTTTTTTCAATCTTTGTACTAAAATAATCTTTCTGTCATGATTTTTAGACTTTAACATCTAAAAAGAAGCACCATCTCCCTGTAATTCAGTAAAAGGGTTGAGTCAGATTTAAAAAATATGCACGCTCAGGAGAAGAAGAGGGAGACCCCAGTGGCTGGAAGTTGGAGGGGATTCTGCTGGGAGTTGCAGGGCTGCCATCCGGCTGGCATTTGACTGGGAAGCACCATTTTGAATGGCTGCTACTGTAGAGGTTTGGTCAAACAGGAGACACTCCGATCGGCCGTGTTTCATAAAACAGCGTCTAAAAGGAAAAGACTTGCCATAAAATGTCATAAATCTTTGAACCGAAGGCAGAAAGTTCTGTAATCATGTCTGTTCCAATATGGCCGACCGGGTTCCTGACACGCATCAAAGGTGGGAGAGAGCGAGGTAGTCGCCCTGTCAATCAAACCTCTGCTGATCCTAACATGGCAGAGGCGTCGGAGCGTGATCCTCAGGTCCTGATGGGATCAGAACGGACAGCATGGCGGGTGTAGCTCCGCTCAGTCTGAGGTTCTTCATCTTTCTGAAAACCCCCCCCTGAGGAGGACACTGATTCAGATTCATGCTTCCAGCCTGTATGAATACTTTTGACCTCCTGGTTGACAGGTCGGTTTTTAGTTTGGATTCAGAGGAGCAGGAGAGAAATCGACTCGTTTGCTTCTGTCTGGGTCTCCAGTCGCTTGGCGACGTTCAGCGTCCGTCTGAGTTACACAGCAAAGTCTCAGAGCTGATCCAAGTTTTACACTCTGCAATGATTTGTCCTCTCAATGCAAATAATGGAGCACGGGGGGAGGGGGGGGGGATCTTCTGCAGCCACTCAGAGCGCCGTCCGCTCCACCTGCGGCGCATCGGAGCGTGCTCCAACTGTAATTGGCCATCGCATCGTTGACAGAGAGCCTCGTCCATTCATCACATCTCCCTCCTCTCCTCTTCACTCTCTCCTCTCAGCTCCGCCGCTGCCAACTTGAACCCCCCCCCCCCCCCCCCCCCCCCCCCCCCCCCCCCCCCCCCCCCCCCCCCCCCCCCCCCCCTCGCTCCTTTTCCTCATTAAAGTGGGACCCAGGCAGTAGCGGTCACTGCTTCTCATTTATTTTCATTTGAAACTGGTGCAGCTCCACTGATCCTCTGGGGCTGCAGGAGAGAGAGGAGGATGGTGTCATTCTGATAACAACACACACACACACACACACACACACCGTATACTGCACGTCCGCCATGCATTTGGGGGGGGACACCACCCAAAACACAAAGGCATGTCTCAGTGCATCTGCCTGTGAGTAGATGCATTTTCACACCCATTTCAATTCATTTCACGCACATATTCACACATTTCATGTACCTGTGAGCTGCACTCTTGTTCCCCCCCCAAACTTTCAAATGTGCCCCCCCCCACCTTTCAGACCACCGCCGCCGCCACCCTACTTCTTTCTTGATTGTCTGATTTTTGAGACGGTGATGATAGCAGGGTGCGAATCAGGGCCAGTTAACCTACACCCATTGTCACCTGTATGATTGCCTGTATTGATCTGGGTGTCTGGTGCACGTGTGTGCACGCGCGTGCATGTCCAGGCATCTGCAGGGGCTCCCCGCACACGTGCCGGCTTCCTGAGCGAGTGTGTCTGTGCATCGTATTAGAAGCCACGGAGGGAGCGGCCCTGCCTGACACTCGCTTGATTGAAAAGGTGCTGGGCAGATTAAATCGCTGCGGCGGAGACGGCGTGCACGCTCCCGCCGCTGAGGCTCCGGCTGCCGGTTTGGGAGACGGAGGAGGCCCAGAGGTAAGATGGAGGAGGTGGAAGCCCTTAGCCCTGACCCGTCTGCTGAAATGAGACAGAGGCAGTGAGTCCAAACTAACGGCTCCGTCTCTAATAGGAGGCTGATGTGTCCCTAGACCATTAGACAGGAAAACTGGGAGGGTGATCACACCCTCAGAGGAGTGGAGACATTAGGCTAATAGTCCTACATGTCTCTGCAGCACGTCAGGTTCAAATCAAACCTCGAGGAGGAGTCAGAACAGATTTTCTGATGCTAAAGCCTGAACCCGGCGGGTCGCTCATCAGCCGGACTCTCTGGAACATTTATAGGGAGGGATTTATCCAAGCCTTTCCTTCTGGGATGCTAGATCAGGAAGGTGGATAGCAGGTAGAGAACCCCGCTTTACGATTTTTCGGCGTGCAAGACTTTTTTAATCAGGCCAACTTTCATCCTCATTAAAAAATTGCGGTATTCTCTCCCAATTCCATCAGTCGATGCATCTGTGCCTCTTTACACAGATTAATTCAGTTCAGACTCATCCTATCTATAACATCCTATCTTTGTGAAGCGGGATTTTCTGCGGTTACAGCGACCAAAACAAAGCTACGGAGCAGACTGGACATCAGGAGCACACTTCATGTGTCATTGTCTCCCATTACGCCTAGATGGGACCGGCTTGTTGTTTTATTTTTATGCTGTTTGTATTTGATTTTATGCCAGTCGTATCATTTTACTTGATCGTATCCCCCCAAAAAAGTGCAATAAAGGTTGGGTACCGCTGGTGTAGTGTACAGGGGGTAACTCTCACGACCACCTCCCGATCAGGAATCGTAACATCGGGAGAAAATCAAACGTTTGAAACTCAGTCGGTCGTCGTGAGCAAATCCTGCGGTTGAAGCGGAGCCACCGATTTACCAGAACCTCGAGCACTGCGCATGTGCAAAACAAGGCAGTTCTTCTTCTTCTTCCAGATTGACGAGGACCAACCAGCACCATCTCTCAGCCATCTCTTGTTACATATAAAAAATCCCGATCTGCAGGATTGTTGCACTTAAAATAAAATAATCGGATATTATGCAATTCTGGTGCAATTAGAATATGTGGACATCATCCTAGAAGTCAGGGCTAGAGGGTCTTTAACATGGACAGAGTCCCTGAGTGTAGCGTCTGACAGGACGGCATGTCTCTGACTTTAGATACGTAAAACATTAAAGAACGCTAAACGACATTGTAAAGAAAATATTGAAGACTTTTCTGGAAGAAATGGATAAATTTTACATTCTCCCCATTGTATTGTGTGACATCATCATCAGACATGCTTAGACGCGTCACGGTAACGTTCGAAAGGCGTATATTTTTTATATGCCATATTTACACAAATATTCAAAAGGAAACTCCTGCAGGAAAAAAAGACAAAAATATGAAAAAATAAAGTATTGCCTAGTGGAAGTTATTCTGTTCACGGATCGTGCTTCTGGGACGGATTGGGTAGTGACATCACATGAAGTTAGAGAAGCTTCTCAGATCTCATCCGACATGTTCCTCTGTTTGGATTGGATCTCAAACTTTAGAGAAGAAGAACCTGAAAGCTTAACTTCATCCTCCGGCAGTCCTGCGCACTAGACATTTGTGTGCTTTGCCTCAGCTAGCATCTCAGCTAGCATCTCAGCTAGCATCTCAGCTAGCATCTCAGCTGTAAGGTTCTACAGCTGGACTGAACCGGTGGAAATATTCCCTTCCTCGCCTTTCGCTCCGAGGCGCAGCCTGATGCAGAAAGTCACATTTTTCATGTCGAAATTGCAAATGAAGGGCATGCCTCAAAAACAGTTTCATTTGTCACCCAATGAAGCGTTCACCGATTCACTCAGTAAATTATGGGGCAATAAATTACTACCTGCAAACATCAATGAAATATGTTGACTCGCTGCAAAAACAAGTCAACCTCAGCACGACTGTTTCTCATGATCAGGTGCGCAGCAGCGGCTCCTTTCTAATCTTTTATGCAACAGGAGGCGGGGGGTGGAGAGGGGGGTTCGCTCAAAGTGGAACTGCTGGAGTTCCAGCATTTAAATTCCTCTGTAATGGGAACTTTAAAAGTAAAAAAAAAAGAATTAAAAATAAATAAAAAAAAGCAACACGGGGAGAAGGTGGGGAGGCAAGCGGCTGGGGATCCATTTAGCTTCGCCATTATTATTTTCAAAGCAGGGATGCTGCTTTTCCTCCCATTCCTGTCATCGCTCCTCATCACCCCCCCGCCACAGCTCCCGCTTCCAGGTTCCCTCATTTTCACTCAAAAGTTTGACACACAGAGGAAAAAAAAAAGAGCATATATTTATCCCCGACCTCCCGCTCAGCCATCATCTCACCCATTTGTGCTTAATATGTGCAAGAAATTGCACAGACTTGAATAAATAAGTAAAATAAATAACAAAGGCTGTGCTAGATGGCTCGGAAAATGTCACATCCTGCTTCAGTTGAGTGGTTGCCTTTGGTCTTAATACCAAAGCCCTCCCATCAATCTGGATTCCATCTCTCTTTCTATTAAACAGAAGTGCAAGCTCACAAATCAGGTTCGCAAAGATTTCCACCGCCTTGGGGAGGACTCCTCGCAGTCTAGTTTACACAAAGTTATATATAAGGAAGATTTTATGGGCAGAAGAGGAAGAATAAGCACACTGACACAGAAATCTGCTGCAGCTCCTGAAACATCAAGGAAATAAGGAAGAATTCATCCATATTCATACATGTGTGGGAGGAATAATACTAAAATGTAAATAAGCTGAAAGGCAAACTCAGCCACTGTTTGATGAGAGACATATATAAACAAAAACAAGTGAAATGTGAATAAAGTCAAAGGTGAATGACTCTCAATCTGCCAGAGATTCAATTAAGAGTAGCTCAGAGCGCCAGACTCATCTGCTCGCCCGTATTCAGGCTTTAAATTGTGTGGATGCTAGGAATGCAGCAGGAGGAGAGGAGGCGCACCGAGACATGGCTGCAGGAAGGAGGACCGGATGTTCTGGCAGCGCCGAGGCGGATCTGCTAAAACGAGGGAAGAGTCTGTGAATCTTTATTTCAATCTGCAAGCAGCTAAAGGTCCAACATGGAGAAAGCATCCGGATCAGAACCACAGCTCCGGATAGCTCCTCCTCACCTCATGGACTGCTCCAGCATTTAGACCGAGCCCATCAGGTTCCTCTGTCCAGCTGCTGTCTGAGCAGCAGAGCAGTGGAGACCGTGCTGGCTCCCCTGCCTGAAGTAATCCCCTGTGACAGCTCAGCTCATGTTGCTATGTTGAGTCTAATACTACAGCCCCGGAACAACCGGGCTGCTGGTTCGGCTCTGCTTCCCCTGCATGGCCGCTGGGCACGGCCCGATCCAGCAGCGCCAACAATGCCCACTATTACCATTCATTGCACATGGTGTCTGTGTGTTTGGCTGATTCACACTTTAGCGCTTGGCCAGAGGAGAAAACAAACAGACCCCAAACTCGCTGCTGCAGCTTTTATGAGCTGAATTAATCCTGCATGTGACGCTTAAGTTCGCCTGGATGCACAGAGAAAAGCCAGAACCAAGATTAAGGACCAGATCTGTGTTATTTGTTAAGGTAAAGACTGCAACGCAGAGCAGAACACCTGCCCTCAGTGGCTATAAAGTCATTAGAGAACAGATCAGATAATCTGGTTGAATCAGGTAAAAAGTTGGAGCTGCTCAGAGCTTCACTTTAAATAGTTCAGTTCAACTGCAAATAAAACAAGGAGGAGTTACCTGGATTTAGGATCTCCTGAAACATGGAAGCAAACAGATTCCTGAGGGAAAATGGATCCATGTCATTTATGGTCTGGTTTGGTTTGGACCCCGGCAGTTCAGGTTTTTCACTCTTTATAGGGCACTCAGTGAAACTGAAAATCAAAATTTCAAGTGTGGCGTTAAAAGATGTTGAGGTATGTCTGTTCTTTGCCACACAGGCTCCAAACGAAGCTCATGAGAGATAAGAATGAGTCTCACAGCCTCCTGTATGGGATAAAGGGGAGGACTGCTGATTTGGAGGAGATCTATCTGGCCAATGAAAGATATATTAACCTAACAGGGAATGGACTCAAGATGTTTTCCTCCAAATGCTCATGTGTGAGAAAGTTCTTTATGTAGGGGTGGGATAGCTTCCCCAGTCAGAGCTCTATCTCTCCGTCTGAGGACGTTAAATCAATCTGAACATTCTCTTGCAAGAGGCTTAGTTTCTCCTAAACTTGACACAAGCCAATAGTGTTATTGGAATCCAGGACAAGACCTTATTACCTTTGTCACTTTCAAACAATAAAGATATTCTGATGGCAAATGTTTCTGATGGGGGTCAATGTAATAACTAGAAACGTCAACTTGCCCGAATATATTAAGAAAATAACCAAAGTGCTTCTATAAGAAATTCATGAAAAACACTCTGAGAGTGAAAGAAACAAATTTTTTTTGGTACAACATAACTTTAGAGGCATTAATGCTGATAATCCACTTAGATTTTTTAGTTTATAAACCTAAATAAAATTGTTAACTAGGCTTATTAACTTTATAACTTTTTAACTTTTCAATTACCTTTTTTTCTTGACTTGTCAACTTTGCTGGCTGGATATAGATATTTTGCTTCTAGACCTCACTGATGGATAGGGGGATTGCCGTTTAAAGGGTTAAAGCCCAGCTCATCCTTTCCTGACATTCCTCTTATCAACAAGTAAGGAGGCGACTTACCGGACCCAGAACTAGAAGCTCT
>NW_015150829.1:492283-499404 GCF_000732505.1 Cyprinodon variegatus
TAAACAGTAGTGTATAGGATTTCCTGAAAGTGCGCACATGCGCGATCACGACGCTTCGGAAGCCGGCAGAGTTTATAACTTTACTTTTTAACTTTTCAATTACCTTTTTTTCTTGACTTGTCAACTTTGCTGGCTGGATATAGATATTTTGCTTCTAGAGCTCACTGACTGGGACTGCATTTGCAAGTGATCAAAACGATAACTATCCGTTTAAAGGGTTAAAGCCCAGCTCATCCTTTCCTGACATTCCTCTTATCAACAAGTAAGGAGGCGACTTAGCGGACCCAGAACTAGAAGCTCTGGATCTCCCTGTTGGGTTTCTAGGAGTAGTTTGAGGTGAATGATGTTGCCATGGTAACCCCAAACCCACCCAAAGCTTTGGCCCAAATTCACTCCAGAACGCAGACACCACTGCAGATGTTTTCTGCAGCTGCAATAAACTGAATTAACATAGTTTGCTTGTGTTTGACGGATGATAAAGATCGACCCAAATACAGACACAGAACCAAACCAAAGGAAATCCACTGGAACTTTATCAGGCATAAAAATAAAGGGCATATTTCAATAATGCAATCTTCAGGTAAGACAGTGATATTAATCATCGTCATCATCCCCTCCACTCTGCAGAGCAGAAACCTTTGTCTGGAACCATCAGGGTCTCCAGAGAAACGGACCGGACCGAGTCGGCCCAAACAGACACGCCTCAGCGAGCAGCTCTCCCAGAGGAGGAGCTGCCAGATCAGACTCCACATACCTGGCACATCACCCCCCCACACACCCCCCCACAGGAGGCTGGGGCTGAAGACACGGGCAGGGAGCTGCTGATTAAAAATTCATCTCTGTTTATTATGATTTATGCATGTTGCACTGAGCCAGGGACGGAAAGGAGAGAAGTGGAGAACAGCTTCATTAGTGCATGGGGGGTGGGTGGGGGGGGGCAGTTCAAATTATGAATCGTACGTGAGCTTCATTCAAATGTTTGGCATCCGGAGCAAAATCATCCGTCTTCACCAAACACCTGCATTTCCCCGAAAACCCTCTGGTTGAGTTTGTTCTGGCCCAGGATGATGGCGTCTGATGGAAGCACCCCACAGACTCCGACCAGGTCCACGAGCTGCTGGCTGTTGCACACGCTGACGGCTGAATGCAGGGACATCAACCAAACATGGCAGGATGGAGAGCAGCCTTGCATTTGAATAACAATGTGGGAACGATCGCCGCTGATTTGTCATTTGCATCGCTGAGAGCTCACAGTTTACCCCAATCTGATGCACATTCCCTTTACTGGTTCGGTCTGTGCGTCTCTGTGTGTAACAGGAAGTGAATAAGGGACACTTCCTGCCTGCTTTGCCAGAAACCAGACGTCTGCTCTATCGTCTCTTCAGCCCAGATCACACCCTGGAGTGAAACTCTGCCTCCGGCTGGTGGAGGAAGTTTGTCGCATTCCGGGAACTCTGGCTGTGTCCAAAGCAGAACAAGCCTTTTCTTTTAAATAATAAACATTTTAATGTGGTCTTTTTTTAATTTAAAAACTCCTTAATTTCCTCCAGTTAAACCACGATAACCTGGATTGTCATGATCTTGGCTCTGAGGCTTAATTACTCTCTTCTTTCACCTGCCTAACTCTGCCCGGCTTCCAATTACCATTCATCTAATCCACCTGCTCCTGCCTCTAAATATGTAGCTCAGAACAGCCTTTGGGGCCAGATTATTGAGGTTGAGATCATTGCTGAAGCTCTAGTTCATGCTCTTGTTCTACGGGGGGCCAGTGGAAGGAACGTTTTTCTTAATGTTCCGTAGTGTTCCTGATACCCTGATCCTAATCTACCTCTTATCCACTGAGCGTGCCCTATCCCTTTATTGGCTTAGTGGGAAGTGTGTTTGTTTTGTTTTTTAGCATTTTGAAGTGTTCCTGTTATCCTGACCTGTTCTGCCTCTCAACCACTGAGCTTGCCTGTTCCCATCTAAAAATTCTGCCTGAACACACTGTGGACTCCTGGAGCCCTGAACCAGCCTGTTCCTGTTCTGATCCGTATCGCTGATCGGGCTCCAGACTCCTGGACCTTTTCTTTCTGATCTGTTTGCCTGACCTGGCTCGGACTCCTGCTTGCCCTCAAGGACTACAGCATCAGGGACACAGAAATGTTCTGCTGGAGGTTTCTTCCTGTTAAAAAAAGAGTTTTTTCTCTCCACTGTCGCTTAAATTGAATTCTCTGGAGAGGAAAGTCTAAGAGTTAAAAAGCGACTCCAGTGTTATCCCCACTGTGTCTCCCTGTTTTGGTGCTCCTCAGGAAAAGCAAACAGGCTCTGGGAGCTGACGCTGCAGTAAGTCCAGACTCTGTTTTAAATTGTGTTTACAATTTAATGACCTATTTGTGTTTGTTGTTCCCGCCGAGCGCCCGCTCCGCTCCCTGCTCTCCCTCTCCCATCCTTCTCCAGCACTTTGTGTCTCCTGCTCCCTAACACGCTCCGACAGCAAAAGGTCAATGCCCATTGGCTACATGGGGGGGCACTGAGTGATGCGAAAAGGGGTGAGGTTGTCATGGTAACGAAAGGCGGAGCAGGGACGCAGTATGCATTCGGTGCCAAAAAAAAAAAGAGCCGGAACCTGAGCGGGATCAAAAGGCTGCAAAGCTTCCCTCGGTGGGTGGGGGGAAGGCGGACTGGGGGAGCAGAATAAACTGGGTTTTAAGTGGCTGTCGGGTTACTAGCCTGGCAAATGGGAAGGGTGTTTACTTGGCCAGTCATGCCAGTAAGGCAGACAGTGGGGCCTGAACACTGTGAGTTGTGAGCAGTCCTGTTCTGTCTGTGAGCCTGCATTCTGCTGAGCTTGGCTTCACATTAATAAAAGAGGGATTACCAAAGTCTGCAGGCTCCTCTTAGGCCCTCCACCAGCCAAGAGCATCCCTCCCCACCTCCTTCCTAACACCCCTCACTCTCTCTTCCTACTCTGCTCTGCATGCCGCTCACGTTCGCCCCATTCAGAAAAAAAAAACACTCATCTGCCTATTCTCCGTCTCTTCCCATTTCATTTCTGTCCCTTTAAGTGGAAGCAGAAGGAAAACGCACAAAACAGATAAATTATTTAGATTTCCTCCCAAAAGAGAAGACGGAAAAAAAAAATCTTGACTGTGCAGTTTGAAAGAAAAGGGGAAAAGGAAACGAGGAGGAGTGGAAATAAAAATTACATTAGATACAAGATTCGGCAATCATCCTGGTGATATGAAGAATTAATCTTATCTTCCAGCGGCACACACCGCCAGGAAGGAGGGAGCGCCTCCAAAGACTCAGAGATGACAACGGGACAAATTCGCCTTTCCATTAAGGCCCATTCATCCATTGTGACGGCAGACACCTCGCGATAAGCAGCCGTATTGTTGCCATTGACAATGTCATTATGGGACAGTAAACAAGAGATGCCGCGGAGGGTCGGGATGAACCAGGCGGGGCCAGAAGGTCACAGAGCCAATCTGGAATGAAAGGATGCAAGACCCCGCGGGAGTGATAAGACACCTCCTCTCCTGCTTCATCCGTCTCTTTTCCCAGAGCCAAGGACGGCCGTACGCTTAGAACAAAGCTCCGGCGTAATCAACTCCTCTGTACTCACAATCTTCCCTGGAGGTCGTCCACAGAAAGAGGCTTAGAAGGAGGAGCGGCTCCGGGATCACCGGCTATTAAGATGGGAAAATAGGTTGACATTCACAGAGCCTCTCACCTCTTTTTACTCTGAAAATACCACATGCGTCTGTAAAGGACCGCAGAGCACAGCCATGAGGTGGTTCCAGCGTTGTTCGAGACCAAGAACAGACATTTCCAATTTAGCCGTTACACACGGAGCTACTGGTTCTACCAATATAAGATTTGGGAAAAAGAGGCCTAAGAAGGCCGTACCTGCAATCGCAAGGCATTTTAAAGATCATCCAGTCAAATTGATTTGAAGTTTTCTATCTAAGGAAAACCAGTTGATTGCATCGACTCATTGACTCAAAGGCAATCCCTCACACTTAGCATGATTGTAGCGACAGGGGAGAGGAAAAACTCCCTTTTAACAGGAAGAAACCTCCAGCAGAACCAGAATCAGTGTTAGCGGCCATCTGCTGAGGCCGGCTGGGGTTCAAGAAGACAGAAGCAGAGATAGGAGAATAGAGATAGAATGAAGCAGAATGATAAAAAAGGGGTCCCTATGTCCTCCAGCAGTCTAAGCCTATAGCAGCATAACTATAAATCTGTAACTAGCGAAAAGATTCCAGCTCTTTATCGTCAAAGAGGGCCAGGAAGCAGAATACCAGATACAGCACTGGGACTTGATCAACAGCCGATACCGCGCTGTGACATCACAAACCAGTAGGTGGCAGTAGTGTTCTTTGACAAACATGGATGCCTCCAGTAAAGAATATTCAGATGAAAATTACTCTTCATCCGTTATTGAACAGTATGCAATAACTTCATATTTAAAATACTTTCAGACGTTAATTCTGAATATGACCGGACTTTTCCTTTTAAAAACGCAAAGATTTCGTTTAGAAAGATTCTAGAAGCAGGTTGGTCCAAACAGGGATCAGAACCACAGCCGGGTTTGGAGCTTTTTTAAAGCCTTACTGGTCCCAGACCGGCAGCTTGGCCCAAAACAAAGGAAGGTGCCGTACCTAAAACTGTTGGTCAAGGTGTGAAGTTTTAGCTTCATTTGCAGCTTTTTATTGGCACATCTGGGTCAGATCTAACCTGACTCCGCCAGATGGATTTGCTCCGCATGTCCATCTGGAAACCTTCCGTTGAAGTGATAGACGGGCCAAATAAACCAATCAGATCAATGAAGCATATGACGTGCTAACAGCCAGGCTACTCTTGCCGAAACCAGTGGGGAGAAGAGCAAAAACATCTTTTCCTCTGAGAAAAGCCTCCAGAGCAGTGTTTTGCTCTTCTTTCAGTGAAGAAATACTCTGTAATTCCGATAAAACTTGCTCGATAGCCACGCTAACGCTAGTTTCATCGGCTCAAGCCGCCATGTTCTTTAGACTGAACTGTCGCGCTTCTCTTTGCGTCACACCTCAACCCGCCTCAAAGCCAACGCTGATTGGACGTTCGTTTGGTGAACGGCTCCAAATTTTCTTTAACGGACAGTCTCAAGACTGATTAGCGAGTGAAACCTTGAAAGCTTGCGAGATCAGGATGGTCTCACGAGGCTAGGTCAGATCCAGCCGACCAGAAGAACCAGAAAGCTGAGTGTGATCCAGCTGTTGGTGTTTATGGGTGAACCTGATGACGACCCAGCACAGTATGTTTCTGAAATCTTCCTGAAAGCAGGCACGTCTTCAATACAAACCATTTCATCATTTCAGGAGTCTTTGTACCAAAAAACAAAACGATAAAATGTGCAACATGAAACCTGATGGCTTTAGACGCTTTCTACCATAAAATCTGCAAAATATTCAGCAAGAAATTCAGAAAAAAATAATTTTCTATGAATTATTCTAAACCCAAACAACGTTCAAACAACCATCCAGGAGAATCTCTGCCGCTTTAAATCCAACATGAAGTTAACAAAATATCTGCATTCTGCACCAGCCCGCCCCGACCCCCCCGGAGCTTGGAGGTGACAGGATTGTTCCTGTTGCATTTGCAGGCATTAGCACGGGGAGATTAATTTGTCCTCTTCCATTAGGTGTGAAAGCAGCCGCCATGGCTGCTCAATTATCGCGTAACAAAAAGAGAAATACTCAAACGCACAGCAACCGTCGACATAACAAGCCTGTGTTTGAGTGTTGCATCATCCGGATGCGTTTCTGTGCATTCATCTGATGCACGCAGGCTGCTGGAACACTCGCACTGTTTTCAGCAGCTAATTAACAGCAAACTCAGGTTTCTGCGTCTAATGTTCAGCTTTGCACAGAAGATGACAGGAGAGGCGGAGGAGGGATGGAGAGAGGGAGAGCCGAGGAGAACCAGATAAAGGCTGCCGCTGCGTTTTGACTTCCTGCTGCTCCTCGTCTTTTAGGACGATTCCCACATCGTTAGTTTTAATGAACATCAGCTCAATGAAATCGGTTCTAATCTGTCCTGTATTCTGGTGGAATGAAGGAAGCAGATCGGGTCAAACAGAAGGTCCATGATCCAGGCCCAGATAATCAGCTTCTATCATCACTGATGTCTGAGAATAAGGACCGTTTCTGGACCCCGGGAGTGTCCGATTGGACTCAGAAGCACCAGAACTTCATGTTAGCGTCACAACCAGCGATAGAAACAAAGTCCTGAGATCAGATCTGTGTTCAGTGCTTTCAGCGTCGCGCTCCGCTGATGTGACGATGCTGCCGTGTGCTGAGACTTGCTAATTGGCTCACCTGTTTCTGTGCCATATGGAGCCTCTCAGAAAAAAACAAGGAAAAAACAAAACAAACTCCAGACTGAGATCCCCCAACATCTCTCCGTCTCACACAGGAAGGAATGAGGAGGTTCCTCCCCGATGCAGAGGATCGTGAAAACAGTCAACAAAGCTGAGGGAACATTTTTACATATAGATAGGAATATATTCAGCTCAGAGCAAAACAAACCCCCAAGATCCCAGTATGAGAACCCAGTATCAGCCTAGAGAACCCAGTATGGGATCCCAGTCTGAGATCCGAGTATCAGCCCAGAAAACCCTGCAGTAACTTTCTAGGTGATTTTCTGACTGAAATATTCAAAATAATCAAGGACAACCAATAAATAAACAACAAAATAAGTCAATAATAACTAAAAATAAAGTAATGAAACCAATAAATTCATGTATTTTATCCATTCTATCCAGTAGTAAATCCTGATTTTAAATTAACCAGATATGTAAGGAAAACCCAGTTTAACAACTAAATTACATTTCTAAAGGAATATTGGGGGGTATATTAATAGAAATAAAAATATTCTAAAAGATTTTAAATAGTTTTAACCTGAACCACAAAAGATGAAAACATTCATAAAGTATTGATCATTAAAGGACTAAAAATCGACTTTTAAAAGCGTTGGCAACGAATTTCATCATCGATTAGTTGTGTTGCGCGATTAATGCGTCATCCGCCGCCGTCGTCATCACTGCCACTTGACTGAAACGGGGGAAGAAAAAAATAACACGGCAGAGCGAGCCAGCGCCA
>NW_015150829.1:500529-503075 GCF_000732505.1 Cyprinodon variegatus
CGTTTGCATTTTGACTCCATAGAAACACTCAGTGTGTCTCTTTCCGGTTCTGATTCTGCCGCCGTGTTCCAGGTCAGCGGTCCGGATCCAGCAGGAAGCCCTCCTGGGTTCGCCAAGTGAGAGCCTCCCTCCCCGCTGAACCCTGGTGTCACTCAGAGGAGACGGACGGTGACTCCGCCCCTCCAGCCCTCATTAGCAGCTTTTTATAATTCATGCGTTTGGATGAAAAATGGATGAAGCTGAACGTGACGGCAGCAAAGCCTCCATCTCACATCAGAATTTATATCTCAGCTGTCCTGCTTGGAGATTTGGAAGGTCTTCAGGATCCGTCGTCCTTCTGGGACTCCAGAATAACCAGCTACTTTACTGGGAATCTGACTCCACCGCCCTGAGTCAGACTAGAAAACCAGATCTGGCTGCAGCCATTTCAGGGGTCCTATTACCACCCATTCTCATTAGATTTAGGTTTTTACTTTGACTAGGCCACTCTTAGCTATCCATGGTGGCTCTAGCTGGATGCTCAGGGTGCTTCCATCTACGCATCATCTCTGATGAGGTTCCCCGTTCCTGCTAAGAAAGGCTTCCCCCACAGCATGATGGTGCCACCACCATGGGTCATCACTAGGATGTTCACCAATTTTTTTTTTTTAGCTTTAGGAAGAAATGCTCTGAAATCAGCATCTTCCATTCAGCTCCGTAAGGTCTGTCTGACAGAGAAGCCTCTAGCTTCAACCTTCTAGCTGCAAAGAGCCTCTTCCTGTCTCATAAATATTCAGTTGCGGGATCAGCCGAGGGGAGGCGGGGCCCTGGAGTGGCGCATCAGGCAGCCGGCGTAGCGAGGGACCGCCGTTGTCATGTGGTAACCGGGGAGGCAATAACGGACTCAGCGTAGCGGGACGCCGCATTGTGTGAATCCCTGTAATTACAGTCTCTGCCGTCTGCCGAGCGGCTCTGCCTCTGTAAACAGGAAGTGCATCTCCAACACACCTGCAGACGGGAACTCAGGCCTTTGGAGAGCTGTTGTGTCGTGCATGATGCTATTCATCTTCTGATCAACACTCACATGTCTCTGTGTGTGTGTGTGTGTCCTCGTGGACTCAGGAGGTCATGTCGGAGCCAATGGAGGGTTTGCGGCTCATAATGACCGATTCTGAAAGGCATCCGAGGAGCCGGGCTGGCTAATTATCAGCTGTGTGCCTTCAAAGAACATTATCAGGACAAAGACCTGCAATTAGACACTCTCACTCCCACAGCCCCCTCGCAGCCTTCATCACCCCTATTTCCGCCGTCAACTCTTCTTTCTCCTAAACTGTCTTCCTCTTCACTCCACCCCTCTTTCATTTGCTCCCTACGAGTCCCACGGCCCTCTTTTTCCCCATCTCCACTCCGTTTTTTCATTTCCTGTCTCCCTTTTATTTATCCCCAACCTCCCAATTCCTGCTTTACTCCCCCCTCTCAGCTGCACACTCCCACCCTCCTCCTCCTCGCTCCTCTTCTTCCTCTTGGCCCAAAACAGACACTTAAATAACAAGCCGGGTGTCAGTCAAGCCGCCAGAGAGCTTCATTAGAGGAGGAGAGCGCACAGGATCAAATTATACGCCCAGTTCTCCTTTGTGTGAGGGAGTTTGCTGAGGATTGGGCGACGGCGGTGAAGACTGAGAGGAAGCAAATGCAGGATCCAGAATGACGCAGCTGTGTGTCGGATTAGAGCTTCGTCTGTTTGTTTGTGTCTCTGACAGTCGCAGCCTCGCCCATTTTCTCCAATCAAGCAGAAAAACAAAAGCTCGCTATTTGGCTAAATTATCCCCAGACACTCAGTCTCCTGTTCCTCCTTTCTCCTGTTTTAGCAGCATCTCTCTGGATCCAAGATGCCTTTCTTATATTCTGCATTTAGCAGCAAAATCCAGGTCTGAGGAGAAGCTAACATTAGCCCCTTAGACCATCAAACAGATCCAGGTCTGAGGAGAAGCTAAGGTTAGCCCCTTAGACCATCAAACAGATCCAGGTCTAAGGTGAAGATAACGTTAGCGCCTTAGACCATCAAACAGATCCAGGTCTAAGGTCAAGCTAACGTTAGCCCCTTAGACCATTAAACAGATCCAGGTCTGACGAGAAGCTAACATTAGCCCCTTAGACCATCAAACAGATCCAGGTCTGACGAGAAGCTAACATTAGCGCTTTAAGCCATCAAACAGATCCAGGTCTGAGGTGAAGCTAACGATAGCGTTTTATGCCATTAAACAGATCCAGGTCTAAGGTGAAGCTAATGTTAGCGCTTTAAGCCATCAAACTGATCCAGGTCTGAGGTGAAGCTAGTGTTAGCGCTTTAAACCATTAAACAGATCCAGGTCTAAGGTGAAGCTAATGTTAGCACTTTAAACCATTAAACAGATTCAGGTCTGAGGTGAAGCTAACGTTAGCGCTTTAAGCCATCAAACAGATCCAGGTCTGAGGTGAAGCTAATGTTAGCGCTTTAAACCATCAGACAGATCAAGGTCTGAGGTGAAGCTAATGTTAGCGCTTTAAACCATCAGACAGATCAAGGT
>NW_015150829.1:509088-511499 GCF_000732505.1 Cyprinodon variegatus
AGGTCTGAGGTGAAGCTAATGTTAGCGCTTTAAACCATCAGACAGATCAAGGTCTGAGGTGAAGCTAATGTTAGCCCCTTAGACCATCAAACAGATCCAAGTCTGAGGTAAAGCTAACATTAGCCCCTTAGACCATCAAAGAGATCCAAGTCTGAGGAGAAGCTAATGTTAGCGCCTTAGATCATCAAGCAGATCCAAGTCTGAGGTTAAGCTAATATTAACCACTAAGACCATCAAACAGATCCAAGTCTAAGGAGAAGCTAATGTTAGCGCCTTAAACCATCAAACAGATCCAAGTCTGAAGAGAAGCTAATGTTAGCGCCTAAACCATCAAACAGATCCAGGTCTGAGGTGAAGCTAACATAGCGCCTAAGGAGGTTTTTTTCTCGTTAAAAGGGAGTTTTTCCTCTCCACTGTCGCTAAGCATGCTTAGTGTGAGGGATTGCATTCGAGTCAATGAGTCGATGCAATCAACTGGTTTTTTCTTAGATAGAAAACTTTGAATTAATTTCACTGTATGATCTGGTGAACGGTAAAGTGCCTTGAGATGACATGTGTTGTGAATTGACGCTATAGAAATAAACTGAATTGAATAAATTTCAGCTCTAGTCTAAAAGTGTTTCAATCTCACAGGATCAAATGAAGCCTGGTCATAATAGAGCAGAAAAAAAAGGAGAATACCGATCGATCAGGTCGTCTGAAGAAGCAGGAGAAACTGGAACAGATGCGGCCGTGAAGGTGACCAACGCATTTAAGCGCAACCCAGTTCACCAAAAAGCATTCCCACAAAGTTTCAGTTTTCTAAAGTCAGCTTAACTTTCAGCCCATTAAAACCACATATTACTTTACATTAACATCAACTATTCCCCAAACAATCCCCAGATTTTAAATGGATTTCCTACTTTCTGGTTCATTTCACCGCCGTACAGAAACCAGTTCATAAAGACCAGAAATGTCAGAAGAAAAGGAATCCATCAGAAAAACATCCATCCTTCTGTTTGCAACCAAACTCCCATTTTTCTGTGCTTCCTAATGTCACTGGGTGGATTTGTGCATCATTTGTTGTTCTGGATAAACATGCATAATTTGGGTCTTTTTGTTGAACTTCAGCAGGATCAGAAGCAACGAAACGTTCCTCCGTTTCACTGCAGCTCATCTTATTGATGGCTCTCAGGGAAGGATACTCATCTTTTTCCCGTTAATGACGTCTCAGATGAGGAATAGGTGCTGCTATATTTAAACCGGCCCTTATTTAAAGCTTCCCCCCGCTCTCAGGATCTGTCGCTGAAGGCTTGGGTTTAATGACCCTCCGCGGCCAAAGATCTGAGGAGGAGAAACAATTTCCCCTCCGCTCCTTTCTTTCACTCTAGTTCCACATCTCCCTGCCGAAGGCCTCATCTCATCTTCCTCCTGTCCTTCTACAGACCCTGATAAACCCACGCTTCAACCCTCCATCCCTAAAACAGCCAGCATTGATGTCCTCCTGAAGCCTGGAGGCTAAACGCTTCGCTGCCGATGAGACCAAAGGGAAGGGAAGCGGCGATAGGAAGGAGGAAAGGAAGAGGAAATGATCTCTACCTTTGGAGGGATCCAGAGAGGTCGCTGGCGTCCTGCCTGTAAGACAAAAAGACAGAGAAATATATCGTTATGGAAAACAGAAATCTGGGATGTAGACGTTTGTTTTTAACGAAAATTTTCAGGTTCAGAGCCGTCACTGGTTTTTTTTTTCATTTATTGAAAGACTTGCTTGGTTGTTTAGTGAAAAACGTCAGTGAGCAGCAGTCAGCAGCAGTACCTACAGCCAGGGACGGAGCTAGATGGGGGGCCAGGGGTGGCAAAAGCCAATCATTGTCCACCCCTACCATTTTTTCCCTCTAATACCAACACTGGAAGCAGGAATACCCTCAGCTGGAATGTTCTAACATATGTAACATTTTATTTTTTCATATGTTAACAGATACCTGACTACGAAAACAATGTGTTTAATTCTGCACATCATATACTAACATTAAAGATGATAAATACAGAATTCATGCTCTTTTCAGAACTAGATTTTGTCTTATAGGGTAAAGAGAAAATTATGTACCTGCAAGTAATCTATGAGTGTTTAGTAAAATCTGAGATAAATAACTGCTTTAATAATAAGTAATCCATTTAATGTAGATATTAGCACATTATTACGTAGAAAATATGGATGTTGATGCTGTTTATTGTCCCTTTGGACAATTGACTGGACCTTCGGGCAAGTGACTTTCACATTTCATTTGCCCAGAAACAATTTTTACTTGCCCAGTATAATGTTTGATAAATATTCAGTTAATTAAATAAACATTTTTTAATGTATGACAACTGTACAGAAGACTGCCATATGATAGCGCTTTCTAGCTTGTTTGTCGTTTTGATAACTGCAT
>NW_015150829.1:511925-517849 GCF_000732505.1 Cyprinodon variegatus
GCACGCTTTGATTTTTGTGGACAACAACTATGCCTCGCTTAAGATACGTCACGCACTCCGTTGCTCTTATTGGTTGTAGGTCTATCCAATTGAGTACAGAGGCATTTTTTTTCCTGGTTCGTTCAAAACACGCCCCATAATCACAGCTCTATGGAGCAGTATCAGACTCATATTCTGACTAGAATTGAGTTGGACTACGTCAGGCTACGAATATGGGTGATTTTACAGTAATTTTGAATGATACATTATTTTTTTTTTTGCGATCATTGCACTTGCCAAGCGGGCAAATGCAATGAAATTTGTACTCTCCCAACAATAAAAACTACTTGCCCCGGGAGATCGGGCAATGGTTAGCATCGAGCCCTGATCTGGCACCTATCTGCTTTCAGCCACCCATCAGGGTACATTGGTTAGTGCCTGGCCACCTTTATCGCCTATGGCGTCCCCTTTAGAAGAGAGAAAACATCAGCTGGTGTCTGAACCAGAGCATGTGAGCGGAGGGGAACAAATATGGTGGAGCGGAGAGCGGTTTTCAATTCTAAGGCCGGAGCAAGGATTTTGCTCCGTTCACGTTTGCTCCAATGTGCTCACAACGGCAATTAAAAATATTGGATTATGAAATTTGTAAAATAACATTTATTTGATTTAAGTGTGATTTTTTTAAAATCAATAATTAAATAGGAAACGCGGGGCAACATGGATGGAGCGAGGTGTTAGGGTCACATCATTGAATCAAACGCAGTGGGTCTCAGGGCCCTGGCATAATTACATGAAGGAAAAATGTCAGAAAACGCCTTCTCCTGAAAATAGGAGCGACGGTGGAGCGATTTTGCCCGAGCGGCAGGAAAATGAAGGTGAGAGCGGAGCATCCTGGCTCAACTTTGAGCGGCAAAGCGAATGAGCGAATATCCTCCTGAGCAGGAATTGCACAGCGCTCCACTCACATGCTCTGGTCTGAACCAATAACAAACTGATGTTATTAAGAACCTGCTAATGTCGCTCCCAGCATTTCCAGCTCCACATCCGAACCAAGATGTAGAAATTCTTTTTTTGTTGAGTTTTTACAAAACTAGGCTAATTTTTATGGACGGCAGGCTGACAGGAAATGGGGTATAAGAGAGGAGAGACAGGCGGGAAAGGATCACAGGCCGAATTCGAACCCCGATCGCCGGCGTCAAGGACTAAAACCTCCATACATGGGTCATATTACTAACCACTGGCCACCAAAGCACGCCCCCAGATGTTGAAATTTAAAAAAATATTCGATAAACAACCGGAGCTGATGTAGAGTTTGGATCATAGATTCCAGCTGTTCCAGATGATGATCCAAAGCTAACCGTTATTAGCTGCTGTAGTACTGGTTTGTGACATCGTGGGGCGCCCTGGGGAGCGATCAGGGGTTAAGGGTCTTGCTCAGAGAGCCAGAGTGGCAGTCTGTTGGAGCTGGTTTCGAACTCACAACCACAAACCTGTTGGTTTTCTTTAGATGGAAAATTTTGAAACTCTCTCCCTCTAGTAAAACATTAAAACAGAGATCATCATCCTGCCTGATTGATTCCTTTTGGTCTAATGAAGCTCGTGTCAAGGGGAAATTTAAATTTTACCCTTTAAAGGTGTAAAAAGCTCCCTTTAAATAAAAGTTTCTAATGATTAGAAAACAAAGACAGCTGCAACACGTTGAACATGTTCTGGAACTGTGGAACTAAACTGGAGCCACTTCTAAAATATGACCGTTTATAATAAATACACTTTCTAAGTACACTGCTGCTTTAGGCTGATTGTGACACACAAATACGGTAAAACAGTTGAGTTTCAGTTTAACTTTAAGCTACTTTTAAATTAAAAAGAAAGCAGCTGGATGCAGATGAAGGCAACAATCATATGAAATAATTGCTAACAGCCCCCCCCCCACACACACACAAACACACCAGGCGATCTAAATGGTAAATTGGTCCTGTCTGTCCTTGGGAACACTTGAGAAACTTGTTCCTTCCTCTGGGTTTTCTTTCCTAAATTCCCCGCCGTTTCCCTCTTTCTCCCTCCTTCCCTTTTTGTTTCAACCCTTCTTCCAATTCTGTTTCTCCTCCACAGCATGTAAATAAATTGGTCCCCAGGCCCCACTACTTCATATCGTGTGAGTGTGCAAGCGTTACGCCGAGTGCAGATCCACACACAACCCTCCCGAGCACTGAGCTGCACCAAATTAGCCAAACTTTTGTGTCGCCGAGGTAAATAAAGGGGATTGGGCAGCGAGTCCTGAGGTTGGGAGATGGCGTGGAGGGTTTTCAGGGAGGGGGGGTCAAGTGTAAGTGAGTATTATGATGATGAAATGTGGCGAAAAAACTTGCAGCTCCTCCTCAACACGGCGGCCAATCACCGCTACGGCGGATCTTTGCATTTCAAAGACGCACTCTTGTCTGTTTCATCTCCACCAAAAAACCAGCAGAAGCGATTGTCCTGTTATCCTGCAACACACACACACACACACACACACACACCAGCCACCTCCGCTTCAGTCCATTTTCCTCCACCATGAATTATGAAAAAGGGAAAATGGAACATCAAACACAATCCGCTTGCTTTTAGACGTTACTCCCCAACACACACACACCTACAAATGAGAGCTGACGAATCTGCTCCACTCCAAAAACCTGCATTCTCACTTCCACATGCCTGACGGATACCTTTCCTTCTGCTGATGGCTGCTTATTATGCTTGGAGGGGAAATCAGAAGTATTCATTCTAATCGGAAAGGATTGATGAAATGTATTCCCCATAACCGGTGCATGGAGAGAAACAGGACTACAGCCTTAATGTTAGAACTTAAAAGCTAAACAGAAGAGCATGACGACTTTAAGGTTTCTAGAAGCGTCTTTAAATGATGTGTTGTGACGGATTACATCATAAAGGGTGTCATACTTTCAGGGTGGAGCTTTTCGGCCCGGTGTTCTGTCGGATCAGCATACCTATAGTCATCTTTTTGTGTTTATCCCTATAGTTTTGTATGAAAATTTGACTTTACTCTACCTCAACGGACATGTATCCCTTCAGTCATGTACAAAGGAACCCATTTAAGGTCAGATCGCCATACGCTTCATAAAAAACACACCAAAAAGTAAGTAATTAAATATTTTTTTGTACGTAAATGTGGGGTTGGGGGGGCATCCAGGATTATGTACATACACAAGGAGGGAGAAAACTCAGCCGTCTCCTCTTCCTGTCATGCAAGGGTGACATGAATGACTCTTTTTTTTAACAATCTGTTGACTGTGCTGAAATATATGGGCTGAATCACAAGATTTCTGAGTGGTTCATGACCCCAAAGTGACCCGCATGGAGCAAAGGGGAAAGCAGTCGTCACGCTGCAGCCCCATGAAAACAAAAGTAATATTGAAGTGGACTGTTCCAAGAAGCTTCCTAAAAACCAGCCAAACAGAAAAGATGCTGGCGTCTCTGATATCTGTAGAGCAGAGGAGCTGGTGATGATCTGACCACATATAGAAGAGAGTCACAGCCTGATAAAATGCTAAATGAGCGTTCAGACGATGGGTTTTCTAAATCAGTACTTCGTTTGGCTCAGATGGCCATGAAAGAGGAAGATATGGTCGGTTATAGACATAGAGATAATATTTGGGTCTCCTGAGAAGGAGACCCAATGACCCGGTACCAGACAATGAGATATATCCGTTAAATCAGAACCTTGCAACGACAGAACATCAAACCTTAAAGGTCACAGTGAAGAAAATATCAAACACTTATTTTAGTTGTTCATTTGAAAAAGAGGAGCATGAATGTAGATGCATAAAACCTGGAGAGATAATATAACATTTTAATATTTATAATTTCTGAAAGCAGATAATAGAAAAGCAACATTTCTCTATTCAGTAGTCTAGCTTCAAAAACAAAAGAAGGGGGATGGTGGAATTTTCTTTTTTTGGGAAGCATGCATAGCCTAATTAATATAGTCAACTAACCTAAAGCAATATGCATGGTATGGTTGTTACATTTCAGGAACGCCAGTGATTGAGGGAGAGAAATATCAGCTGTGCTGCTACCATCAACACCTTTGTTTATAGATGTTGGACATCGGCCTGTTTTTCAGTGTAGTCCTGTTTCTCTGACTGTGACTGGCTGGATGTGCTCTCTCCATCCTCTGACATGGGAGCTGGCTCGGAGCTTGTGTGCCTGGCTGTGTGTTTCCTGGACGCCTTTTACAGTTGCCTTTTGTATCTCTGCTTCTCTCTCCTTGGACCCCAGTCGGCCTCAGCAGATGGCCACTCACACTGAATTTGGTTCTGCTGGAGGTTTCTTCCTGTTAAAAGGGAGTTGTTCCTCTCCACTGTCACTACAAGCATGCTTAGTGTGAGTGATTGCATTAATCCATGAGTGTCTTCCTGCTTTCCAGTTTCACTGATGCTTGTGTGAATTTATAATACCTGCCATGATCATTTCTAAATAAACTGCCCTTTGGGGACCTGATTACAAAGATTGTTTGGATGAATAGCCTGTACTCTAGAAAAAACTGAATACAGAAAATTTAGTTTGACGGCTTCAGGATGCAATAAATATTTGGACAGATTATTGGTTTGGATGTTTTCCCATTTTTAAGGCTCTCTGACAGCAAACTGGATCAAACTCGGGGACCAACTGGAGACATTTGGTCATGACGCGCAGAAGACTGAAGATGAAGAATAAAACACTGTATGCTGCGGTCCCAGAGATTCTGAGTTCAGACTGCCACTCTGGGTCCCTGAACAAGACCCTTAACCAAACACTGCTCCCCAAGGGGATGGGTTAAAGGCAGAGAGTGATTTTCCCACTGTGGGATGATAAAGGATTTACATTTACACATAACTGTGAAGCACGGTGGAGGACGGCTGATGGTTTGGGCTTGATTTGTAGCAGAGACCCAGTAGCACCATCAACACAGCTGATCTTTTCAAAAAGTAAAGAAGTAAGTGGTTAACATGGCCTAGTCAAAGTCCAGATCTAATTTCTGCTATCTCAGATTCTGCTCCATACAATTTAAGGATCAAAAGGTGGGAAATGATTTATAATATCCTCTTTTGGAATATTTGATCATTAAAACTGAGTTTTTCTTCATCATGTCTTGGTTTTTTATACTTCTGGAGGTAAATGAAGCTCAGAACAAACACCCAGGTAACCAACAAAAAAATGGATCAACATTTCCGAAACAAACAACAATGGTGTCGAAGCAGGCACAGACACAGCGGCTTATTTCAATATTCAGGATTTGTTTTTGAAAGTAAAACTGCGCTGTGTGTTTGGTACCCAGCGCTCATTAGCAGGGTTTGTTTTTGCAGAGCTGTTCCCAGGGTTGACCTGTCAGTCAAACGGTGCTGCCTCTGCTGCTTCTCTGGGACTTCTGGAGACAGTCGGCGCTTCAGGGACTAAACTATCAGGAAGCAATGATAATTATGACTCTTCGTTTACTGAGATGAGAGGGAAAAAAAGAAAAATATTGCTGCCGTTGTGGTGATGAGGCGTGTTTGGGTCAGAAAAACTCATCAGAAGGCGTCTTTCTGACCAACTTCAGAGCTTTAGCAAAGTCTGTGTAGGCAAAATGTTGCTCAACATCACTTCCGATTTAATTTCTTTCCAGTTCTCAGATATTTTGTCCATTTTGGTTTGAATCAGACTCTTAGAAATCAATCAGATAATCATTGGGGGAAAGTTGGGCCTTAGAAATTAAAGGAAGGTTTTAAAGGAAAGGTCCGGTCAGAAACGACTAACCAATGGATCATTATTTATACCTACAACTAACACGTTAGCGGTTATTTAACCGGCCATTTTTGCCCAAATATAGTAGCCCCTCCCTTCTGCCATCTTCCGGCAGTGACGTCACGGTGCGGTAAGCCTAGCGCCATTCTCCCCGCTTTACAAGCAAAATCAATGGGAACTAC
>NW_015150829.1:518893-521386 GCF_000732505.1 Cyprinodon variegatus
TACATGTTTAAGCCAGAATGATTTGACATTTAAATATGATTTCCCTACGACTTTAATTAAAAGCACTTATCATTTATTGAACAGTATGCAATAATTTCATATTTAAAGTACTTTCAGAAGATTTTAATGCTAAATATGACCGGATTTTTCCTTTAAATATGCAGCAGCAAAAACAAAGTGGTTCAGACAATAACAGAGCACACATGCAGCTGCAGTGAGCATAAAAAGCCCTCCAAATGGAACCAGGGAGGTGTTGCACCTTAGTTAGTACAGAAATGTCAGACCAGCGTTTAAAAAGCCTTTTTAAATCTCACAATGACTGCAGTAGCTTTCTGCTGCACAGCTGACCCTTTCAACCCTCCTCGGCGTTTCATCCTTTTATGGGTTTTTATTATAAAGACTGACTCAGACCACAATCTGAGAGTTCCTTAAAAACAAAAAACGAGTGCTGGAGATGAGGGAGTTAAAAACACGAAGCTGTCAGGAAGCAATAAGTGGGTCCTCCATGTTCTCCCAACGTCAGGTGGACTAGATCTGGGTCAGAGGGAAACAGATGGTAAAACAGCATCCAGGTGGAGAGCAGCCAGGCTTCTGCTTAGTGACAGAGAGCGGTTTGGACCCACGCACACTCCTGCGGGCCTCACGCCACCGCGGGCCTGCCGGAGACGAAGAGCGGAGCTGAAACTCCACGAGCTCTTGGGGCGACGGCGGCGGCACTGAGACGGAGCAGGTGGCGAGACCCGGCAAGGACCACAGGCGCATTGGAGACACTGATCAACAAAAGATCTGACATGAGGACACACAGACACTACATTAGCGGCGCATGAAGAACAGCACAACCGGCCAGATGTCACGGAACATCGGAGCCTTTCCGGAGATTCCTTCTCTGTTCCCGTTAAGATGCGAGACAGTGACACAGATGGTTCTCTGAAAGGGCGGAGCATGAGACGCCGTGTTTAACCCTCATGGGAGAGCTGTTATTGATCGCACATGGAGTCAGGCTGCAAGGTAGAGTCCTGCTCCAGACAGAAAACAGAGCTCTGTATCTGGGACAGACAAGCAGCAACATTAGACGTTACTGGAAGGAAATACAGCCTCAGCATTTACTGAGCGCCTTGGTTCAATCCCACATTAAAGTCTTATTCTACCGTAACACCATCATCTCTATACTGAGAGAGGAGAGATTGTTTGGAAATCATCGGCGTTCGCTGGTTGATTGGCATCCGAAAGTTTCCTTATACTGGAAGAGCAAAAGAAGCTTTAAAAGCATTTCAAGTTAACATCAGAGGACACTTTTCTCTGCTTCTAAGACAGCCGAGGAGGACAAGGAGCTAAAAAAAACTCAGCAAAGAGCTGCAGCTTGGGGTCTAGTCTCCATGACGACCACTAGATGCTCTCTACATGGCGGGAAAAAGCTTTTTCTGTCCCATCATCGGAAATAAAGACCTTTGATTCGAAGGTTCTGCTTCGGCCAGTTAAGATGGAAGCTGATCTCACGCCCACAGCAACGTACGGTGGGGGACCTGGCATGATGCGGGCCTGGGAACCTAAAGGAATCAACAGCTCCTTGAAAGCAGGAGTTTGGGTTGACATCAAACCTCGATCAGCAGTGCTGTGGAGCTGAGAAGGGGGCAGCATACCTATAGTCACTACCCGTTTATCCCTTTATATAATCCTTTTAGTTTATTTATCCCTTTAGTTTTGCATGAAAATACACTTCAAACCACCTAAATAGGCGTGTATATCTTTATTGATGTACAAAAAACTATTTAAGGTCAGATCACAAAAAAAACAAAAATTTAATTACTTTTTTTCTGTGTTTTTTTAAGTGATCTGACCTTAAATTGTTTGTTTTTGTACATGACTAAAGGGATACACGCCCGTCAAGGTAGCTTAAAGTCTATTTTTATAAAACTGAAGGGATAAACGCAAATCTGAAGTTTTGCACATGCGTATTGACCAGGCATCCTTAAATTCAGACCCCAGGTTTTAGAGGTTTCCCTGCTTTAGCACAGCTGATTCTGATGATTACAGTTCAGCAAAAGCCTGTTTATCAACTGTAAAATTTTCTCTTATCTCATAATTATGAGATCTTATCTTGTAATTATCAAACTTATCTCTTGATTCTGAGATATTTTCTCATAATTAGGAGATCTCCTAATTATGAGAAAATATCTCAGAATTGCAAGATACTGATCTCGCAATTAACGGAACTTATCTCGTAATTAATGGATCTTATCTCGTAATTATGAGATCTTATCTTGTAATTATCAAACTTATCTCTTAATTCTGAGATATTTTCTCATAATTAGGAGATCTCCTAAATATGACAAAATATCTCATAATTATAAGATACTGATCTCGCAATTAACGGAACTTATCTCGTAATTATCTGAACTTATCTCGTAATTAATGGATCTTATCTCGTAATTATCTGAACTTATCTCGTAATTATCTGAACTTATCTCGTAATTGACGGATCTTATCTCGTAA
>NW_015150829.1:522014-525226 GCF_000732505.1 Cyprinodon variegatus
TGAGATATTTTCTCATAATTAGGAGATCTCCTAATTATGAGAAAATATCTCATAATTACAAGATACTGATCTCGCAATTAACGGAACTTATCTCGTAATTAATGGATCTTATCTCGTAATTATCTGAACGTATCTCCTAATTAGGATGATCTTATCTCCTAATAAAAGGAACCGGGTCAAAACAAGAAATGGAATGTGTATGAGGGAGCAGATAGGTGTTTTTATGTCACTGTGAGGACCCAACAGAAACAAACTTCCTGCAGAAATCAAAAGAAGAATAATCAGCGCTGGTCTGATGAATTCCTGGCTGTTTTCTCTGCCTTCCTCTGCAGCCCATCTGTGACCATCTAGCACTTGTTGTTTTTAACGCCTCTGTCCTCCTCACACATCCAGAAACCCACCAATCAGCTCACAGCGCTGCTCAACGCAACTTTCACACCTTCCCCTCGCCTCCTCATCCTCATCTCTGTAGATGGACGGCTGTTTGATGGATAAACTGTGACAGATCTTTTTCAATGGAGTCCGATCCAGACTGCTGGCCCGCCTCCAGATGGTTCTGAACTCGGACCTGGGCAACAGCAGCAGGCCGGTCATCCTGCGAGGAAGTTGGCGCTGGTTCTATCGGAGCACAGACTCAATATCTTGTCTGCTGATGTGCAAGACGAAGATCACCAAGGTTACCGTCAAACAAAGGACCGGATGTAGGAGCACATGAGGTTTCATCTCCAGCTGTCCAAACTACGGAAGCCTTCATGTTTTTCTCACATTTTCAAAATTAATATTCAACCAAACACTTCAGAAAAATCTAATTCATATAAATAAGAAGTAAAACGACAACTTCTCATATCTTTTATAAACATGATAAATTCTCAGATATTCAGTCTGAGAAAAACAATTTAAGGTCAGATCTCTATACGCTTAAAAAAAACACCAAAAAGTAAGTAATTTAATAGTTTTTTGTACATGGATAAAGGGTTACACAACTGTTGAGGTAGTTTAAAGTTTATTTTTTCGTACAAAACTAAAGGGATAAACGGATATTGAATATGAACACCGGCTTGGGAAAATTGTGAAACCATCTATAAATGATTAAATGCTGAAGCAAACCTGCGGTAAACCAGTAGATCCATCCATGACCCGCTGGGATTTATAAGGCAGAACTTCCTGGGTCTAGTCAAAGCCCGGAACCTCATGCCACTGAGATGCTGAATTTAGACTCTTAACGTGCAAGAAACCCCTTAAACATCTCAGGAATACATCTGTAGTTTACCGGTTAAAACCAGTTTACTGTTCAGCAGAGAATTAAATCACTTCTTTTCCAAAGAGAAATAAAAGCCTGATTAGATTTAATATGTCATCCTTTTAATGGGCTTTTTTCCATGACTTCGTGTCTATATGTTGAAATAAATCATACTTCTGGTCAAACCTCTGAATCATAATCTCCAGCTTCACCACCATCTGAATCCACATTTTTGCAAATCATGCAGACTGAGCAACAAAGGCTTTTTTTTTTTTGGTCTCCATGGGCTGTTTTATTACAATATTTAACAGAGTTAGGACTGTCTACAGTCAGAGTGGGACTTGATGTGAATTGAAGCGGACCACAGGCTCCATTAAAACCAAAAGGGAACAACAAACGTCCATTAGGAACAGCTGGGCATCTTTTAAAAGCTTCGGAGTCGGTAGCTGCGGATATTTTAACAGCTACCTAAACTGTACTTATGTCAAAGCAACAGGAACGATTTTAAAGAGCAAAACACAACCTGAGGACAGCGGTGGATGTAAAACTACATCTGCTAAGTGTTAAAATGTGTCCAAAAAAAAAAAAAAAGAAGGCAATGCTGGAAATGTTTTTCAGACGGCAGGAGTCCATCTGAGTTTGAACTGCGAGGCGGTGAGGATTTAATATTCAGCTAAAGATCGTTCTCTGGCCGTTATTACATAACCGCCGCTCAGACTCAACTCCAGAGGAGGAGGCTCTGATCACAGCAGACCATGGAATAAAAAAGGGTCTTTCTTGTTTGATATCATAACGCGGCAAAACATTTCTCTTTCCAACAATAAAAGATGAGATAAAGCTGAACTTTCCTGCTTCTTTTAGATGCGTTTAAAGGCTCAGATCAATCACGTATTTCAACTAAAAAGAGGAACTTTTTTGGAACATTATTGGTAAAAATAGACTCTCTGTGTTTCCACCATGAAGTTTTATCTCTCCGGTTCTTTTCCCCGAAAAGGGATCAATCGAGAAAAACTCTTTAAATAACACTTTATAACGTATATGTATTAAATAACCAGGAGACATGACAACAGTTTCTGATAGAAATTGTAATCTTACTCAGATCAGAGAAGTTGTTTAGAGTTACAGAAGGCAGCTGCTTACCAACTGGGCTCACATTTTATACAACTCCTGTCTGCCACATCATCAGATTCTATATAATACACGCTACCAGATGAGTAGACATCATGGCTCTAGCCTTATTAAAATATTACACTTTCCCCTTAAACTGGAAAAACAATCTAGAAATAAGTAAAAATGTCTTAAATTAGGTGTATTTAACCTTAATTTGAGTAGATAAATGCGATAGTTTGCCAATGGAACGAGTATTTTTACTCTTAAAATACGATAATTAGATAATACGCACTTGAAATAGGACAACGTAATAGTGTTTTCTTATTTTAAATGTAAGTTGTCTTGTTCCATTGTCAAAATGGCTATTTTACCTCCTTAATCCGAGAACAGATGCACTTATTTTAAGAAAAAATTACTTATCTAGATTTCGATTTTTTCCAGTCTCATTCCATTCCCAAATATTTGCCACTTGCGGAATGAAGATTATAACTGTATATCCGGAGAGAGGAACTATCCTAATTAGATAAACTGCTGGGGAAAACATCAGTTCTGACTAGGGGTGTAAATAATAATTGTTTTGTATTGATGCATCGATCCAACAGCCGACGATCCGATGCATCGACAAGTCCGCAAAAGAATAGATTCATGTTTTTTTTTTTCCTCCGGTCTATTTTTATCCATTTGCTCCTGGACGTAATTCTCCCTCCCGTGCTGCGGTGGCGCTAAACCTATTTTGCCCTCCTACCTCGCTTCCTGGTTATACTCTTACAGCAGTGTCTTGCAGTGATCTTGACGCAGACATTTTTGATTTATGCTCAACATTAAAGGAGAAGTTCGGTTTTTACACTTTAAGCCCATTTTC
>NW_015150829.1:526870-531700 GCF_000732505.1 Cyprinodon variegatus
TGATCAACTTTACCTATTCTCTTTCTTTTTACTTTATAGAAAGTACCAATGGCTCAGTACCTCTCTGTCCAGTTGCATCAGCTTCCAGAGGAATGGATGTAGCTATAACTTCATTGATAATGTGAATGCTCTCTTTTTTAATTGTAGAAAGCATCCATGAGTCCGTTCTTTTGCATCAAGTCATGTCTATTTTTTATTTATAGAAAGCTTACCTATTTAACTGATTTAGTTCTACCTCTCCCCCCTAATTGAAAGTACGCATAGTTGAGTGTTTCTGTGATCAGACGACTCAGCTTCCTAACCTAAGATGGATCGACTGCTACCTCAAACTAACTGTACCATCTTTAGTTTGGTTTTCTTTAGAAAGGACCTCTTGGTCAGGTTTGTTTTTGGAGTTCAGTCAGTCACAGATCTATTCATTATTCTTTCTTCAATTCTTCATCCAAAGGAAAGTATCCCTTGCCCTGATCTTCAGGGATTTCCTCTGTCTGTCTTTCAAAGCATGACTGCAGGTTATGTTATATGAAAACAACATCAGGTTATCAGTGCAGGTTTTTGGTAAATTTCCACCTTTTTGAAGCTGTTTCTATAGAAAGGATCAAATTTCTGTTGGTGAGGGATGGATGCAGGTCAGCTGTAATGTGATGTTTACAGTAACTGGAACAAAGCCAGCCTCCATGCAGCTGGATGAATATCTGAACGATCATTTCTATAGTGCCAGGAGCTCTAAATTCATCGTTTGGATCAACAGGGCGGTTTTTGTGATTTTATTTTCAGGGCCGGTGAGCATTACGAATGTACCTGTATGAATTGAATAACACGGACATCGAGCTCACGGTCGTTGGTTTTGTTGTGGGAACTATACGAGCTAACAAACATTTTTACAGCGGAGCCAATCAGGGTGGAAAATGAAAGCGCTCCACAGTGGGACGTGGAAATGGCAGAGAAAGGGCCATTACATTGTAATACGACGCAGTAAAAGTGTGCGTGTGCTTCTGTTAGAGGAGGACCGAAACAGGCGCCTCAATGGAGCCTTTTTTCTTTGCGTGTGGCGATGAGTGTGTTAGCAGGGATGCGCGCACTCATGCATGCATGTGTGACATATTGGGGGCATTTAGATGCAGTGAGAGAAACGACCTGGGTTTTAAAGGGTGAACAAAGGGAGAAGTGGCAGCAGAGTGTTAGGCCTCATTTGCTTTGTGATATTCAAAGGGCACACAGGCTGCAGACACACGTGTGAACGCTTTCTGCATGCGTGTTCACATGGAAGTGTTTGGTAGAGCCACGCTGAGCTGTACATCCTTAAGAGAGCAAAGGAGAGATTCCTGAGTCATCCATCATGCTTCTAGGAGACGAGTGAAGACATCCCCTCCTCCGATTTAATAACTGCCCCCCTCCCAATCCTCTTCTTCTCCTTCCCCATTTAATAACAGCAGCAGAGATCAGCTCCATTAGCCCAGACCTCCTCACACATGCAAATGAGGCCGGCGTTATGGAGGCGTGCGTCACGCGCCGCTGATGCAACCCCTCCTCGACCCATCTTGGCTCCTGGCAGAACAAACCCTGTATGTGTGAGCGTAAAAGAGAGCAGGGCGTGTTACAGTGCTGCTTAAATTGAGACGCATTCTGATTGGAGGAAAGGATATTTGAGGGCCGCTGAACATCTGTTTTGAACACAATCAAATGTCCAAGGAAGACAGGGAAAGGGACCCTTCCTGTCCTGCCGGGACATACTTTGTGGAATACACCATGGAGGGCTTGGAGGAAGTTGTGTTTTACAATGTTGTCGGTGGAGGATATTGAAGATACAGTATGTGGATTTTCGGATTTATGATACCCGGATTCTGCGATGGACTGGCGACCTGTCCAGGGTATACCCTGCCTCTCGCCCATTGACTGCTGGGTGCACCAGGATTTTTCCTGTTTGGCTTTGGAGGACACCTAATGTGTCGGCAGCAATTCGGGCACTGATCAGGCTGCCGGCAGTGGTTGACCCGCTCACAAAGGCTGTGAGCGAGCAGGAATGGGAGCTTAGCCGTATGCTAGGTGCGATTGAACGCAGGCTGGCTGCCGTGGTTGAACTCAAAGGAGATGGGACAATGTCTTGGATTGGCATGCTCGCTTCAAGGCCAAAAAGCCTTGGAATATTGGATTCGCCATCGTGCCAACAAGAAAGGGTTTGAAGGCTGATGGGAAATTCCTGTGCAGCCTGCTCTCAAGTGCTATTTTGGATTCCCCCTTATCAAACCTCCCCTGGATGTTATGGCGGAAGGGCCTAGAAGAACTGCTAACTAACATCTGTGGATGAGTCCAGAACTGTAACGTCAGTAGATAAACTTCTATCTTATCAAGGACAATGGACAGCGTTCATAGGCAAATTGAAAATGTCAGATTGACTTTCATGTTGCTCCAGCTTCCAATGTGACCCTCTGCTGAAAAATTTGTCTCGTGTTTATATGTGCTTTTCTTGTTCTGAGTTTTTTTTTTTATATCATAAAGCGATGTTGGTGTTGGATGTAGGAGTTTGCCCTGAAATCGAAGGATTGACGGTACAAGCCCCGACTCCGACTTTCAGTGTCGTTGTGTCCTAGGGCAAGACACTTCACCTGCATTGTCTACTGATGGTGGTCAGAGGGCCCGGTGGCACCAGCATACGGCAGCCTCGCTTCTGTCAGTGAGCCCCAGGGCAGCTGTGGCTACAATGTAGCTTGCCACCATCAGTGAGTGTGTGAGTGATTGGGTGAATTAATGTAGAGTAAAGCGCTTTAGTCAAGTCTCCTGACTTAAAAAAAGGCGCTATATGCCATTTACCATATCTCAAACTGCATCTTGTCAAGGATAAAGTGTAAATTATGCTTTTTTCCCCCTATCTTTCCAGAGATAAAGGCAGCGCTATAAGGAAACGCCTCACAGTGGGACCCTTGGCAGCCATAAGAACGCGCCAAAGCTAGCGTTCTTTGGCACTCATGGCCTCCGTAAATCGTTCCTCCACGTAGGTCTTTCCTTTGGTCTCCGCTCTGATGGACTCATAGAAAACCTCCACACAGGGAAGCTAGCAGTCATCCTAGAGTCCTGACCAATGAGCTGATCTGTTTGGAAGAGGAGCAGCAGCTCTCCTCTGACGTCATTTCCTGTTCCCTCCATTACTCGTCCACATCCACACATGATGCGTTAAAGGTCTGCGCAGGTGTCCAGTGAGCCTCTTTCTAATTTTAGATCTGTTTTAGTTTATTGTGACAGAGATATGCTACAGAGCGGTGCGGCTTCATGATCACAAAGTATTTTTTTTTAATCTGTGGCGAAGAGTAACGAGATGGACGAAGTTCCTTTTAGCTCACACTATCTGAGATGCTTCCAGTCAGCATTTCAGACAGAAGACAGAAAACAATCCAGAGATTCATCTCCATCTGTAGAAAATATCCTAAAATCTCTGCTTTTGTTATTCCTCCGAAGAAACGATTGGAACTTGTTACAAACATATTTTCATCGGTGTCATCCTCCTTCATCCGTAAGTTAAAAAGCCAATATTAGCTTTCCTTTAATACGACCAGAGACATTCCTTTGGGCCACAAAGAGACTTTAGGGGTTTAAATCTTGTAGCCAAGGCAGCGTCTGCAGAATTACCTCCTCCGATGGAATGATTATACCATAGATGTATGCAACGAATCCATTACTGACAAACTGCTTCTGTGCAGCCGCTGAGGAAGGTCCTTTTTTGTACACTGTAGCTTTCACAGCCCTGAAGAACTGTCACACAAATTACTGTAATTATCCATCTAAATGTCTTTTCTGTTCATTTAATGACTTCATTTATTACAGTTAAAGCTAAATTGCAGTTTAAAGCCACAAGCAATGAAGAGAAGCACTTTTCCTTGGCAATCAACACCTGATAATGCTCTTCAGACTTCCATTTAAGATCCATGCATCTGAAAGACTCCAGACTAACAAACGGATTCAGTTTTTTTTTTTCAGGTTACAGATTTCATTAAGCTGTTCCTGACAACTTCTCAAAGAAGGTTTGCTTGAAGTCATCTTTTCTGTTTGGGTGTAGGATGAAGATTAAGTCCACAGCCGCCTTCTGCTGTTTGCTTTTGCAATTAAGCCGCCACATTGATGTCAGTAGAAGTTCATTAAAATGCTCCTCTTGTATATCGGCGGTAATCGGCTTGATTAGTCAAAGTGTTGATGTTACTAATTCTGCTTTCAGCTCTAAAAGTACAATTTCTCCCAACTTAACGTAAATAACAGGTAAAGCTGTGCTCGGATTAACAAACGCGAACATCGATTAAACTCTGAAACATTTAATCAAGCAAATAGAACTGAATAAAAGGATTTCTGACACCAACACATCCACTGTTTAAAGTAAGGAAACTATTCATTCTTTAAAGTAAAATCATTGGATTTTTTAATATGCCTTGAAGACTAGATGCACCATTATAGGGTGGCAAGATGTCCTGCTTTAGGCCGGACAGTCCGGATTTTCATTGCATTGTCCGGCGTTGCATCCAGCCGGACGTGTATTTCTCCTCCTTTATGAGGCAAAAGGCTTAAAGAGCAGGGCTTTTTTTCAGTTTTGCTGGGCTGCAACCTAATATCCAATCACATAATTTAAAAAAATGCATTGCCTATCTGGTCTAACATTGGCTAAGAGTGGTGCCGTACCAGATAAATATCTGTTAAGGATTTTTACTACTTGCCCTTTGGGCAAGTGACTTTCACATTTCATTTGCCCAGAAACAATTTTTACTTGCCCAGTATAATGTTTGATAAATATAGTTCCTAATATTCATTTTTGTTTAAGTTTCCAGGTTCCTGGTGTGTTTATGCATG
>NW_015150829.1:533229-538244 GCF_000732505.1 Cyprinodon variegatus
GTGATAACCATGCTAACTATGTAGGAGCAGTGATAGCCATGCTAACTATGTAGGGGCAGTGATAACCATGCTAACTATGTAGGAGCAGTGATAGCCATGCTAACTATGTAGGGGCCGTTATAGCCATTCCAGTTCAGGGACTGACTGTAGTTCTACTGTAAGGCGCCTTGGTCAGGGTTAATGACCGGCGTACCTGACATGGTAAAACTATATCATGCATATTCCTTTAGGTTAATAGACTATATTAATTAGGCCATGTATGCTTAAAAAAAAAGAGAAAATCCACTATCCCCCTTCTTTTTTTTTTACAACTAGACTGCTGGTTATACATTGATAGAAAATCATGCGAAAAAGTGACTTCCAGCCACTGGCCCTCTCCTTAGCTTGCATATTTTTTACTCTGACTACACCCTTTCACTGAATTATAGTGTCTGACCATGTGATAATGCTTCTCTTTAGATCTTAGTGTCCACTAATCATGACAAAAAGAATATCTTAGATGCTTAAAAAAAAATTGTATGGGACCAGCCAAGGGCCCATCAAGGAAAGCGGGGACATTTTGAATGGCTATTACCGTAACAGCTTCCTTTTTCCGCTGGAGAACTGAAACCAGTTGGTTCTCCTCTGATCTCCTCCAGACAGCGTAAAGAAGTTTCAGCTCCGGATGTGATGAGTCCTGGTGACACCATCAGGGATGCGGCGTCTCATAAAGGTCTGCTGCCCGCCCGAACGCAGCCGATAAAGGAGGCGCAGGGAGAAATCAATATCGCCGACGTCTGTTCATCAGATTTGGGGGGTGGCTTAGACAGTGAAATGTCAAACTCTAATCTCTTTAATAGTCGGATATTACATTTTAATCCCGCTCTGATTCCTTCACTCTCTTGGTTAAGGCCACCTGCAGACGCCCGTCGAGTGGCGGGGGCAGGAAGAAGGTAATTTCACAGAGATTGGTATCAAAACAGAGCTGGTAATTAAGTGAAATGGGAGAAGGAGGAAGAGGAGCAGCAGAGGGGGAGAACGGGCCGCTTTATGGAGCGCCGTCGCGGCACGGCGACTTTACAGTGAGGGTGATTGACTGCGAGACACGGGGAGGCAGTAAAGTGATGTCGATGAGGAGTGAGGACAAATTGATATGATCACAACACGTCACATTAAAGACAGGCCTGCCATCCATCAACATGATAAAAGGCCTCCTTCATTCCAGCACCAACCCCGCCGCCATTGATCTCAATGCTTCACTTCGCCAGCCGCTAACCATTTATGATAACTATCATTACGCAGTTATGAGGACGCTGACGATCTATCATAGCCATGCAGGCCACAATGAAAAGATAACCCTTGCTAATTTGTTGCCCTGACGAGCTCAAATCATGGAGGGAAATTAGGTAGAAAAGAGAATAATTTCACTCAATTTCTCTCAATTATGTCAGAAAATAAAACGAGGATGAGGGATTTACAGCTTCTCCTCCCTGAGACGATCGGCTTTATTTGCGTTGCATGGATGTCTTCAGAGGGAGCGGCCAGAGGAAAAGTAACATTGATGATAACAGCAAACATGCTTTTAAATCACTCCTCAGCAAATCGCTAAATCAATATCAATTAGGCTGCCAAAGAGCCCAAATGGACAACTGGCTTTGTTTTAACTAATGAAGTCTGTGGAGAATCCAATCTGTCCTGGTTACCCCCCCACCACACACACACACACACACACACACACACACACACACCGCTGCCTTCCTGTCAGTCCCACTCCTCATTACCAACCATGACAGTATAGAAAAACACACAGAGACGCGTCAACAAACCGTTTACACGCCTGAGGACGGAGATTTGGTGGGAATACATTTTAGAGAGGAAGCTCCACTCATCTTTAGGGTAATAATTAAGATTTATTCAACACTGAGCTGCACAGAACCTTTAATGGTTTTCTATAAAGTCAAATTACAGAAAAGAATATTAGATTTATTCAGCTGGAATACAGAAGTTTTACAAGTTTTTACAAGATATTAGTTCTCAGAACCAGAGCGACCATATCTAAATAATCATCTCAGAACTTCACATTAACATAAATATTTATTTTAAATATCCTCACAACGCTCCAGCAGGAGGCAATAAAATCATCTGATATTGAAAACAACATCCTTAAATATTCTCCCTTAAGATTCTACTTTCCGTTTAACATTTCCCGACGTTTCGAGTTTAACTCTTTTATTAATTACCCATTAAAGAAGTAGGATGTTTTTTCTCTTACAGAAAAATTATTACATTTCAGAAACTTTCAATAAATCTGTTTGACCACAAGAGGCAAACATGGGAAAAATTGATGTTCCAACGTGAAGCAGAACGTCATCAGTCAAGAGTTGAATAAGAACTAGCTAGATCTGTATTGATCCAGCCCCTAGTGGCTGTCTGAGGGAACTGCACTTCCTTTCGGGTCGTATCCATCCACATACGGATGATTCACCTTACAGGTCAGATTTTAGATCTTGGAAGAAGGTGGAACGAGTCAAAGCTGCTGCTGATGCAGGTCCAAAGACCAGGCTGACTGCTGATGGCAAAACCAACTGATAACATAGATCTACGTCTACTGGAAAACCCTGTTCACAAATAGAGACTGTAAAGTTCTAGGTGAGCCGCTGATTTAAAGCAATTACTAGAACAAAAATGGCTGCTCAACGTTAGCATTGGCAGGCAGCCATTTTGACTCCTGACCTTCTTTCGGATTGTTAGGATAATTGTCATTGATGATGTGTGAGTTTAATATACCTTAATATTAGCTGCCTGCTGCGTGTGTGAACGATGTTTTCAACAACAGTTAATCTAATTAACTAATTGTACCTGGCAAATATTTAAGAATGGAATGAGAGCGGTGTCCTTCAGCTAAGAACAAAGTGTAATATTTTGATGAGGCTGGAGCCATGATGTCTACTCATCTGCTGACATGTATGATGTAAAATGTGATTGGAGTTGCATAAAATGTTAATCGAGGTCACTTCCTGAGATGTGAGCCCAGTTGGTAACCAGCAGCCTTCTGTAACTCTGAGCAACTTCTATGATTTGACTAAGATTATAATTTCTATCAAAAACTGTTGTCATGTCTCCTGGTTATTTAATACATATAAGTTATGAAGTGTTATTTAAAGAGTTTGTGATCTCTTTTCAGGAAAAAGAACTGCAGAGATAGAGCATCAAGGTGAAAACACAGATCCTATCTTTAACAGGATCCTTAGTAATAATAATAATAAATTTACCGTAAAAAAAAAAAAAAACAGAGTTTTTCCTTCCCACTGTCGCTACAAGCATGCTTAGTGTGAGGAATTGCATTCAAGCCAATGAAGAGTAAAGTGCCTTGAGATGACATGTGTTGTGAGTTGGCGCTATAGAAATAAACTGAATAGAATCGGTCCTGATTGATTATCAAAGCCGTATCCAAGTGTCTGAAAATTAATCAGGAATCAAGAACCAGCCATAACATTCAGGTCTAACTTGAGANATTCATAAAATAAAATTCCTCCCAGCATTCAAGATTTTATTTATGAATCAATGTTCGAATATTTACGAATAATCTGCCTGTTTTATCCCGACTTGAAAAAGAGGAGAGAAGCGTCGATGTGAGCCAACAGGAAGTTAACACTCTCCATAACGACATTAATGGAAGTTGTTAAAACTTTGACACCGTAGATCATGTTGCTACAATAATTTGGATTCATCTTTTACTTCAGTGAAAACACAAACAGAGCACACACACACACGCGCAAACACCCCCATCCGAGGCAGGCGGCGTGCAGCGAGGCTCCTCAGGGTTGCCATATCATCTTAAACATCCATCAGCTCAGCAGATATCATATTAGCTCCTCATCTGCATACGGCACAGACAGAATGACAAACGAGAGAGAGAGAGAGGGAGAGAAGGGGCGCTTTCTCCTCGCCTCCTTCATTGCACCTCCTTCCAAACCTTCCCTCCATCTCCTTATCCCTCTCCTCTAACCCCCTAAATTGGATCAGCGCTGCCAGCCGAGCGTGTGCAGGAGTGTGTGTGCACATTGTTGCGGTGTAATCACATCTTTTAAATGGAAAAAGGGGATGAATCTCAGGAGAAACGATGACCACTGGGCCCATATCTGACTCCTGAGCCCCCGCCCCCCCCAGTCCCCATTGCCAGTCTTTGTATCGCCGTATACTCCATCACATTTGCTTTTACCAAGCAATCTAAGAGTCTTGAAAACTTTTCTTCCCTTAGATCCTCCATCTAATTCCCCTCCACAACTTTCTGTCCTAACTTTTCTCTACTTTGAACCTCTAAGCAATATTTTGTAGCTGGGAACTCTAATTATCTTCCTTTTATCATTATATTTATGATGCAAATAAGTATCCTGGGCACTAATCAGACTTTTTAAATGCTGGAAGCTAAAACAAGACATTTAGTATTTTATATTTATGCAGTAAACTGAAGGATTTTACAATAAACTGCTTTATGAAAGAATACTGTTGGTCCTAATTGTGTAGGCTCAGTACAACATTAATATTTCACCCGAAATGTAAAACCTTTGAGCTCAACATTTGCAATGCGTGTAACGTAATTTTCAGCTAAAGTGGTGATGATTGTAACCTCCTGCAGAACAGTTAATCTTTAATGCCGAGGCCTCTGGAGAAACCTCATTTAAAAGCAATAAAACGATCCCAAATTAAATAATCCCAGCCGCCCCTTGTTCTATAAGATTCCCTGTCCTCGGCCGGCTTAGCCGATACTTTATTGGATTCCAAAAAGCCGTGTTGCATCCAGAAAAGAAAGATTTTGCTGGAATTACCCAGAGAAGGAGTCAATTCCTCTTGATTTTAATGGCTACTACTTCTGTTTTAGCCTTTTGTCATCACTGTGATGCTTCGCCGCTAAAACAGATTCAGAGGAATCCTTACAGGCTGGAGAAGAACTGATTTCTCCTGAATTAAAATCTTTGGCTCTGGGAGCAGCATATGTGCGCAGTAGCCACATCTGATGAAAAGAAGGTGGTTGG
>NW_015150829.1:540199-542316 GCF_000732505.1 Cyprinodon variegatus
AGCCGTACATGTTTGAGCCCTTGCCTCACAACGCTGCCAGTTCTGCTAGCTCTACGCCTGCTGAAGACACAGATTTTTTAATAGAAATTTAAATAGACATTTTCTAAATTTTGGGACAATATGGTCTGATAAAGAATACATTTACATACATGTTTAAGCCAGAATGATTTGACATTTAAATATGAATTCCCTACTACTTTAAGCACAGTAGTGAAGTAGTTTTACTTTGTTACTATACAACACTGAGAAGAACATGCCTCTATGTCCTCCTGTAGTAGAACTACGGCAAGCCCACCTGGACAAACCGGCTTATAAGAAAAAGCAAAGGAGCAAATGGTCTGGATTAAATTCATTTCTAAAAGTTGGACTTTTTTCTCGCCAACTGAACTGACTTCAATTAAAGCTGATTTCTTTCTTTTCTTTTACATTTCTCAGCGTGAGATTCTGTTATTAAATATGAATTTATTGGAAGGCTTTTCATATATCTGCCAAGAGAAGCAAGATGTAATTAAAGTGGCACACTACACTTTATTAGCTGCATGAACAAGTTGGACCCTCTTTTTTAATTCTTCCTCATGAGAAGCTGTGGAAATATTCCTCAGAGATTCAGCTTCACATTGACTTCCTGATTATCCTGCGACCAACATCTTCTTTCACTGCCGCCACTGGAGAACATTCAACTCACTGTTCATTGCTTAAACCCGCTGCAGTGCTCTGCTCCAAGGTTCCACATGCTGAGAGTTCAGACAGGATGTTCTGCAGAACCTGGATGGAACCAGTGGTTAAAGAGCTGCTGTTTTATTTTCATTATCTAGGATCTCTGAAGTTCAACATCTCCAAGGCTCCAGATAACAAGAAATAACAGAGATGGTATAACATTTCTACCAACTAACTGACTCACTGATTCTGTGTAACAGGAAATCAGCTGCTGTACCTAATAAAATGGCCTTCGAGAGCATAGTCTGATGCAGAAAAGGAAGATCATCCAAACCGTCATGGCTGCTATGGCTGCCATCTTATCCCAGAAAAATTGCTACATGGTAATAAATTCAATATGCACCAGGACACGGGACGGGAAGGGGTTCTGGGGACAGGGAGGGGTTCTGGGAACAGGAAGAGGTTCTGGGGATGGACAGGAAATGGTTCTGGGGACAAGAAGTGGTTCTGGGGACAGGAAGTGGCTCTGGGCACAGGAAGTGGCTCTGTGGAGAGGAAATGGTTCTGAGGACAGGAAGGAGTTCTGGGTCGGACAAGAAGTGGTTCTGGGAACAGGAAATGGTTCTGGGGACAGGAAATGGTTCTGGGGAGAGGAAGTGGTTCTGGGGACAGGAAGTGGTTCATGGGACAGGAAGTGGCTCTGGGGACAGGAAGTGGTTCTGGGGACAGGGAGGGTTTCTGGGGACAGGAAGTGGTTCTGGGGACAGGAAGTGGCTCTGGGGACAGGAAGTGGTTCTGGGGACAGGGAGGGTTTCTGGGGACAGGAAGTGGTTCTGGGGACAGGAAGGGGTTCTGGGGACAGGAAGTTGCTCTGGGGACAGGAAATGGTTCAGGGGACAGAAAGTGGTTCTGGGGATAGGAAATGATTCTGGGACAGGAAGGGTTTCTGGGGACAGGAAGTGGTTCTGGGGACAGGAAATGGTTCTGGGGAAGGAAGTGGCTCTGGGGACAGGAAGTGGTTCAGGGGACAGAAAGTGGTTCTGGGGAAGGGAAGTGGTTCTGGGGATAGGAAATGATTCTGGGACAGGAAGGGTTTCTGGGGAGAGGAAGTGGTTCTGGGGACAGGAAACGGTTCTGGGGACAGGAAATGGTTTAGGGGACAGAAAGTGGTTCTGGGGATGGGAAGTGGTTCTGGGGACAGGAAGTGGTTCATGGGACAGGAAGTGGCTCTGGGCACAGGAAGTGGCTCTGTGGAGAGGAAATGGTTCTGAGGACAGGAAGGAGTTCTGGGGTCGGACAGGAAGTGGTTCAGGGGACAGAAAGTGGTTCTGGGGAGAGGAAGTGGCTCTGGGGACAGGAGGTGGTTCTGGGGACAGGAAATGGTTCTGGGGAAGGAAGTGGCTCTGGGGACAGGAAATGGTTCTGGGGAAGGAAGTGGCTCTGGTTACAGGAAGTGGCTC
>NW_015150829.1:544440-550713 GCF_000732505.1 Cyprinodon variegatus
TTCTTGTAATTTTAGGACTGTATTCTCCTAATTTTACAACTTTATTCTCATAATGTTACGACTTTATTCTCTGAATCTTATGATTTTATTCTTGAAATAGAAGAAGAAAAGAAATCACTAGAACTCCAGAACTGTGTGTATCTGGAATCTAGTAGCTGATTCCAGGGAAATGGATGACGCAATGCAATAAGACTCGCCCGTCAGTCCATTGCAGGCTAATATTAGCATAGTGATAGCATAGCTGCCTTATGTTAGTATTGTGATAGCATTGCTGGATAATGTCAGCAAAGTGATAGCATGGTTGGCTAATGTCAGCAAAGTGATAGCATGGCTGACTAATGTTAGCAAAGGGATAGCATAGCTGCCTTATGTTAGTATTGTGATAGCATTGCTGGATAATGTCAGCAAAGTGATAGCATGGCTGGCTAATGTCAGCAAAGTGATAGCATGGCTGGCTAATGTTAGCAAAATGATAGCATTAGTGGCTAATGTTAGCATAGTGCTAGCATGTCTGGCTAATGTTAGCAAAGTAATGCATGGCTAACTAATGTTAGCAAAGGGATAGCAGAGCTGCCTAATATTAGCATAGTGATAGCATAGCTGCCTTATGTTAGCATAGTGATAGCATGGCTGGCTAATGTCAGCGAAGTGATAGCATGGCTGGCTAATGTTAGCAAATGATAGCATTACTGACTAATTTTAGCAAAGTGCTAGCATGTCTGGCTAATGTTAGCAAAGTGATAGCATGGCTGGCTAATGTTGGCAAAGTGATAGCATGGTTAGCTAATGTTAGAATGGTGATAGCATGGCTGGCTAATGTCAGTGAAGTGATAGCCTGGATGGCTAATGTTTGCAAAATGATAGCATTAGTGGCTAACGTTAGCATAGTGCTAGCATGTCTGGCTAATGTTAGCAAAGTGATAGCATGGGGGACAAATGCTGGCAAAGTGCTAGCATGTCTGGCTAATGTTAGCAAAGTGANAGCATGTCTGGCTAATGTTAGCAAAGTGATAGCATGGGGGACAAATGCTGGCAAAGTGCTAGCATGTCTGGCTAATGTTAGCAAAGTGATAGCATTGGGGACAAATGTTGGCAAAGTGATAGCATAGCTGGCTAATGTTAGCATAGTGATAGCATGGCTGGCTAATGTCAGCGAAGTGATAGCCTGGCTGGCTAATATTAGTAAAATGATAGCATTAGTGGCTAATGTTAGCATAGTGCTAGCATGTCTGGCTAATGTCAGCAAAGGGATAGCATAGCTGCCTAATATTAGCATAGTGATAGCATAGCAGCCTTATGTTAGCAAGGCGAGGTAATGTTAGCATGGTGAAAGCAAAGGGGGCTAGGTTACTATGGTTATAGCAAGGCGAGCTAATGTTAGCAAGGTGAGCGAGGGGGACTAATGTTACTATGGTGATAGCAAGGCAGGCTATGTTAAGAGGGTGATAGCAGGGAGGGCTAATGTTGGCAAAGTGATATCATGACTGGCTAATGTTAGCATAGTGATAGCAAGGAGGGTTAATGTTGGCCCATATTACTCCTATAGGGGGATCAGAATAAGCGTTTTTGAGAAGTAAACTCTTGTGGCCTGTTTTCGTTTGAATAAACATCTCATAGGAAAGCATCAAGCTGCTTTCATGCTCACATTGTTGGGACGATTTTAAGTGTAGCCCAAAACCAACACACATATTTTCAATGTGATGCCTCCTTTAAATGAGGTAGGCGGGGCCCCTACCTGATGCTTCAGGCATGGTAATATATTCAACATGTTGTTGTTTGAGTCCCCATCTATATCTGATGATGACAGGTGAGGGTTGGAACTCCATCAATGTCATCATTACAGCAGAAGATGCCTTGATCCAGCCATCAATCTTCATCTCCATCCTGGCATCGTTTGTAAACAAGACAGTAGAACTGTTGTGGGTTCTGCTTAGCGGCTAATAAACAGATCTTTATAGAGCCTTTAACGTCTGCACACTGGACCTGGAAACATTTCTATCAGAGGCTTCTGGAAGCTCCACAGAGGTTTCATGGATGCTGACAGTGAAGCAGCCGCTCATCCCAGAGGATCATCTTTAGGTTTCTTTCTCCCACATCAAACTCCAGATTGACTTTCTAAAGCACACTTCCAGCTAACATTGTGCTCTCAGAAATGACTAATCAAATTGGAACTACCTGGAAAATTAATTTACTTTTATGTTCTTCCAAAATGGTAACAGGGAGGGCCAGCAACCTTGTGTTGTAGCGCCGGAGGCGAAAGTAAACAATTAGAGACTCGGTGACTAATGAATTATGTGATTAACGAGTGTGTCAGAAGTAAATCTGTACAAGACTGACACACACTTGTGAGCGGCTGCATGCAAATAGTAACACACTGGGAGAGCGGGGCTCCCTTATCTATACACAGCATTCATGGTTGAAGTGAAATACTGTGCAACTCTTCCAAATTCCTTTTTCTCCCCCACCAACTGCAAACATTTCACCTCTGCATGGTTAAGTGAAACAGCTGGCATATCCACTCCGATAGAGGCTGATAGCACGTGTGGGGCTCTCACAGTGTGTGTATGTGTGCGGAGGCTGTGCGGCGAGATAAGGCCAAGCTGGTTTGTGTTACAGTGACGGATAAAAAGAGAGATTGGTGGAGGGGCGATAGCAAGGCCCTGCGGAGGGACGGCACCAAGGAGGCAACATAGAGAAGTGTGCAAAAGACTCCAGTCCTCCTTTATCTCCTCATATTTACTTTTAAAACGCTGGACGTCTTTGCTTTTCTAAAGCAGGCTGTGACGGGCCGTAAATCTTTCTCTTTGCTGTTGATTATGAAGTAAGAGTTCTGCCAAAAGGCCAAACTATGAAGGATATATGGATTTATTTCTTCTTTCAAAAACAAATGCACATAAACTACCTTGTGCATATTGAACTTTTACATGTGCAGATTCAGCAGCATGCAGCCTAAATGTATCACAAACAGTCCCTGCTCCTTCTCTGTGGCGTCATTCATGTATACATTTCTGCTGCTCTGAGGGTGCTACGAGAAACTAACCTTTCTGTGATTGGCTACTTTTCAGGAAATCAGTGTTTCCCAAAACCTTCCTTATCAATCTCTTAATTATCTTGGCTAAATTTCACTTGCATAGATTTAAAATTCTAAAAAAAAGAAAGCCAGACTTCAATGTTTTTTTAATTGAACTTAAACAATATTTTCGTACTTTTAAACCCTCGCACAAAAAAACTTTATCTATCTGTTCCCAACTAAAATTCTTGACAATTCAATGTTTTAGATATGGAAAAGGATTAGGGCCACTAAAAAAAATAAAAAATTAACTGATTTTTAAATATTACTTCTGTTTAATATGGGAAAAAAAGTCAGAATTCTGACTTTAATTTGAATTCTGTCATTTAACAAACATGTTAGCATCAAGTGGTAGCCATGTCTGTTTTAAAGACTAAACTAGTTCTAAGGTTTTCCACCAATGTGTTACTGTCCCTCCCAAACAACTCGCATCTTTATCAGTGAAGCTGAGTGCTAACACATCTCTTCCTTCATGGTGACCATCTACATTAAGATCCACTATTCTTAGATTAAAGTCAGAATTCTAAGAAAAAAGTCAGAATTCTTACTTTTTTCCCATATTAAACTAATATAATAGTCAAACTAATAGTCAGACTAATATAAGAATCAGTTAACTTTTTTTTGTTTTTTTCAGTGGCCCTAATCCTCTTCCGTACTTAGAACATATGTGTATTAGTACGATATAAGTATGTATATGTGTATGTATACATACTTATATGCAGTGTTGTGCCTGAACGCGTTCATTGAACGAAAGTTCATGAACTCGTTCATATTTTGGGCGAACGTGAACTGAACTTAATATGTAGCGGGAAAAACACCCAATCTGGCAACACCAGCTACCAGTGTCGTAGCCTACAGCCGCGTGCGTCATCAAAACAAAATGCAGCGTGGANAGTGCTAGCATGTCTGGCTAATGTTAGCAAAGTGATAGCATGGGGGACAAATGCTGGCAAAGTGCTAGCATGTCTGGCTAATGTTAGCAAAGTGATAGCATTGGGGACAAATGTTGGCAAAGTGATAGCATAGCTGGCTAATGTTAGCATAGTGATAGCATGGCTGGCTAATGTCAGCGAAGTGATAGCCTGGCTGGCTAATATTAGTAAAATGATAGCATTAGTGGCTAATGTTAGCATAGTGCTAGCATGTCTGGCTAATGTCAGCAAAGGGATAGCATAGCTGCCTAATATTAGCATAGTGATAGCATAGCAGCCTTATGTTAGCAAGGCGAGGTAATGTTAGCATGGTGAAAGCAAAGGGGGCTAGGTTACTATGGTTATAGCAAGGCGAGCTAATGTTAGCAAGGTGAGCGAGGGGGACTAATGTTACTATGGTGATAGCAAGGCAGGCTATGTTAAGAGGGTGATAGCAGGGAGGGCTAATGTTGGCAAAGTGATATCATGACTGGCTAATGTTAGCATAGTGATAGCAAGGAGGGTTAATGTTGGCCCATATTACTCCTATAGGGGGATCAGAATAAGCGTTTTTGAGAAGTAAACTCTTGTGGCCTGTTTTCGTTTGAATAAACATCTCATAGGAAAGCATCAAGCTGCTTTCATGCTCACATTGTTGGGACGATTTTAAGTGTAGCCCAAAACCAACACACATATTTTCAATGTGATGCCTCCTTTAAATGAGGTAGGCGGGGCCCCTACCTGATGCTTCAGGCATGGTAATATATTCAACATGTTGTTGTTTGAGTCCCCATCTATATCTGATGATGACAGGTGAGGGTTGGAACTCCATCAATGTCATCATTACAGCAGAAGATGCCTTGATCCAGCCATCAATCTTCATCTCCATCCTGGCATCGTTTGTAAACAAGACAGTAGAACTGTTGTGGGTTCTGCTTAGCGGCTAATAAACAGATCTTTATAGAGCCTTTAACGTCTGCACACTGGACCTGGAAACATTTCTATCAGAGGCTTCTGGAAGCTCCACAGAGGTTTCATGGATGCTGACAGTGAAGCAGCCGCTCATCCCAGAGGATCATCTTTAGGTTTCTTTCTCCCACATCAAACTCCAGATTGACTTTCTAAAGCACACTTCCAGCTAACATTGTGCTCTCAGAAATGACTAATCAAATTGGAACTACCTGGAAAATTAATTTACTTTTATGTTCTTCCAAAATGGTAACAGGGAGGGCCAGCAACCTTGTGTTGTAGCGCCGGAGGCGAAAGTAAACAATTAGAGACTCGGTGACTAATGAATTATGTGATTAACGAGTGTGTCAGAAGTAAATCTGTACAAGACTGACACACACTTGTGAGCGGCTGCATGCAAATAGTAACACACTGGGAGAGCGGGGCTCCCTTATCTATACACAGCATTCATGGTTGAAGTGAAATACTGTGCAACTCTTCCAAATTCCTTTTTCTCCCCCACCAACTGCAAACATTTCACCTCTGCATGGTTAAGTGAAACAGCTGGCATATCCACTCCGATAGAGGCTGATAGCACGTGTGGGGCTCTCACAGTGTGTGTATGTGTGCGGAGGCTGTGCGGCGAGATAAGGCCAAGCTGGTTTGTGTTACAGTGACGGATAAAAAGAGAGATTGGTGGAGGGGCGATAGCAAGGCCCTGCGGAGGGACGGCACCAAGGAGGCAACATAGAGAAGTGTGCAAAAGACTCCAGTCCTCCTTTATCTCCTCATATTTACTTTTAAAACGCTGGACGTCTTTGCTTTTCTAAAGCAGGCTGTGACGGGCCGTAAATCTTTCTCTTTGCTGTTGATTATGAAGTAAGAGTTCTGCCAAAAGGCCAAACTATGAAGGATATATGGATTTATTTCTTCTTTCAAAAACAAATGCACATAAACTACCTTGTGCATATTGAACTTTTACATGTGCAGATTCAGCAGCATGCAGCCTAAATGTATCACAAACAGTCCCTGCTCCTTCTCTGTGGCGTCATTCATGTATACATTTCTGCTGCTCTGAGGGTGCTACGAGAAACTAACCTTTCTGTGATTGGCTACTTTTCAGGAAATCAGTGTTTCCCAAAACCTTCCTTATCAATCTCTTAATTATCTTGGCTAAATTTCACTTGCATAGATTTAAAATTCTAAAAAAAAGAAAGCCAGACTTCAATGTTTTTTTAATTGAACTTAAACAATATTTTCGTACTTTTAAACCCTCGCACAAAAAAACTTTATCTATCTGTTCCCAACTAAAATTCTTGACAATTCAATGTTTTAGATATGGAA
>NW_015150829.1:551816-556348 GCF_000732505.1 Cyprinodon variegatus
GAAAGAGAACTTTCCCAACACTGCTTATATGTTTGTTTGTCTTTGCTCCTGACTGTACTTGTTTATTGTGATTATATTATTATAATTGTTATATTATTATACTATATTTGTTTTTTATCTGTGACTTTCATATGTCATTGTTGTCATTAAGTGAAATAAAAAAATTAAAAGAAATTTCAGGAAATCCCGCCTTTTTAGAGAGTCCTAGCTATGAACTGTAGAGAAGCATTTTCAGCCTAATCAGTTTTCTTCTAAAGAGTTGAATTCTGACTTCCTATCTAACATCCATATCTGTATATCTGCAACAGTCAATGCAAACTGATTCTAAATGTTTCTGTCTTAAATTAACATTTTGTTCATTTAAGCGTCACTTTCCTGTTGGAGTTTGTTGATTTTTTCTATGTTTATTCTCTTATAAAGTTTAATTAATGAATTTAATGCTGTTTCTATATTTTTTTCAGCTTTTTATTGTTATTACACTGTTGCAAGTCCACAGCAACGAAATTAACTCTCTGCATTTAACCCTTCATCTTGGAGAGCAGTGGGCTACCATTGTTTGGCCCCCGGGGAGCAGAGTGGGGTCTTTGCTCAGGGACCCATAGTGGCAGTCTGTGGGACTGAGTTTTGAACTCACAACCTCAGGGTTCCCTATCCTACTTGACTAAAGGGATGCACGCCCGTTGAGGTAGTTTAAAGTGTATTTTTTGTGCAAAACTAAAGGTATAAACGGGTTTTGACTATGGGTATGCTGGTCTGATGGGGTATGCTGGTATGACGGGGTATTCTCATCTGACAGAACACCAGTACTCAGCCACTGTCATTGTTTTTCAAGCACACAGTGCAGATAAAGCTGTCAGGTACAGGAAGTGGACAGTAAAAGAAAGAAAAAGAATCCAAAAACATTAAAGAAAACCTTCAGAAAGCTCTAAAACTTTTCAATCACATCTGCTTTAAAAGATTCCACAGAAATCCACAACTTTAAATCTACACTCACCCTGTTACACGGAAAACCCAGCGGAGCAAAGTCCCCTCAGAGGAGCCGGTAATGAAAAACATGGAGGGAACATTAGGATTAGATGAGAGAGAGAGTCTGTTCTTATAAATATGCATCAAATGTCCAAAGCAAAGGCTACCGGCTGAACTGAAGGCTGCAGAGGCATAGTGATAGATAGAAGGAGACAAGTTGTGTTTGGCTCAGTGTGTGTGTGTGTGTGTGTGCGACTCCCAGAGTGGTGTAATGACCCCCCAAGGGACCAGGACCCCGGGCATCGTCTCCCTTCTGACTCTTGGTTGTCAGCGGTGAGGAGGGAGGGAAGAAAAGTGATGGTGGTGAAAAAGGAGACGACGGCAGGGACAGCTGCCAGCTCCTCTGGACCGTAATTGGCAGGCTGAGAGAGTATAGACAGAGCGGCGCACACAGGCTGATGTCCATACACCTTCAGCTAAAGCCAATCCCCCAAAGTGACAGTGAGGTGGTCAAAAGCCACAAACCACCTGCTACAAGTCACCGAGCCTTCATCCAGCCACAGGGGTCTGCTGGCAGCGAGGAGAGGGGCCTTTCAGGTAGGCCCAGGGGTGAGGAGGGTGAGGCAGACTTATTCCGTGTGACACCGCCAATCACATCCCCCGTAAACAAGCCGGCGGACCCACCACACCCGGAACCCGCAGCCTGAGTGACGGCTCCAAATCACAGGCGACAGCTTGACTGGCAGGTCGGTATGGGCCCAGGGAGGTGGGGAAATATGAAAAATAATAAGCTGTAATATTATCCAGACAGGAGGAGGGAGGTGGGGGGGTGCAGTGAAACGCAGCCATGAAGCCATCTGGGGGTTTGGCTTCCATTCCTGCTTTGTGCTCAGAAAACACGAGGAGCAGGAGACACAGACGACCAGGATGGAGCAGAAACGTTGGAGAACCGAACGCTTCTCTGCACCCTGAACTGGTTCTGCCCGTCTCCTGTGGTCGCTGCATAAACCCGGCAGAACCCTTCCAACCAGAAAACATTCGGACCCGGCCCGGAACCAACCTGGAACCTTTGGGACGTTTAGAAATGATTGCATCATTACAGGCGTAACCTTCTGAAGGACTGGTGTGGACATATTTCCGTCGCTTTAAGACATATTCTGATTTGCTGCTTTTTCTCATAGTAGCTTCATCTGGTCTGTTCCTGTTTGGCTGTGACTCCATCCTGGAGAGAAATATCAGCTGTGCTGCTGCCATCAACACCCTTGTTTCTAGATGTTGGAGGGTGGCCTGTTTTACAGTGTAGTCCTGTTTCTCTGACTGTGACTGGCTGGATATGCGCTCTTCATCCGGGGCCACCTTTTACAGCTGCTGTTTGTATCTCTGCTTCTGTCTCCTTGAACCCCAGTCGGCCTCAGCAGATGGCCGCTCACACTGAGCCTGGTTCTGCTGTTTAAAGGGAGTTTTTCCTCTCCACTGTCTCCGCTACAAGCATGCTTAGTGTGAGGGATTGCCTTCAAGTCAATGAGTCGATGCAATCAGCTGGTATTCCTTAGATAGAAAACTTTAAAACAATTTGACTGGATGATCTGGTGAACTGTAACGTGCTTTGATATAACGTGTTATGACTTGGCGCTATAGAAATAAACTGAAAATTTAATTTGTGGTCGAGACACAAGAAGGGAAAGCTGCAGATTTAAAGGTGAAAAAAGATAAATCTCCAAGTTTACCAGAGGGTTTACAAGAAAAAAATATGCTATGCTATAATTAAATGCAACATATCTTTTTAGCCTTGTGTAAATTAGCAAGACTCAGAAATAGCTGCAGCAGCCAACCCAGAGACAACCAAACTCCCAGGACACAGACTCAGAATTAAAATATAAGAATCCTGCACGAATTTAAGCACAAATAACAGAGAAAAAAAAGATTTTTGACGATATGTGGGACAAATTTCTAAATTTGAATTTTCCTCTTGTAAGGGAGGATAATCACTGATGTACCTGAAAGGAAACCATCCATCAATCCATCCATATTTTTCTGGATGGATGGAATTGAAATTGTACTTTTCAAGAATGCATGAAATATTGACTTTGGGATCGGAATCGTCTGTTATTTGTAATTTTTTTTATACATTAATGTTTGTGGGCCCTTTATAAATAATGCACTAAAAAGCATCTGTCTAACGATCTATAAATATAAATATCAGTGTATAATGGTTCTCTTTAATGTGTTCTCAATAATAGAGATTGATTATTCAATAAATATGTTTGAGCTCATTTTTGGAAGATACAAAAAATTAATGAAAGCATTCAGGTTTAGCAACTTTAGGTCCGCACAGCCCCCCACTGCGACCCCTCCTTTGAAAGGTCTCAGCCTCCAGAAACGTCCTAGTCAAAGTTCAGGACAAATAAGTCAGCTAAGGAGGATGTGGTCATGCGATGCGGTCACAACCTGAGAGCTTTAGAAACAACCAAGGAAATATTTCAATATGATAAAGACAAACTAAAGCAAAGATTCTCTAACGAGAGGTTTGTTAACGAGGTGAAGCTGATTGATTCCCAACATTAAAGCAGGAAAACCTTCTGAGATTTGGTTTCATAGCAGGACCACCCCAGCAGGTGTGGGGCCGCCGCCGCCGCAGCAGCAGCTGCTTCCACTTTCAGCAGAGAGCATCACAATTTACTGCAGCTTAAAGAGTCAAAAGCAGCATAAAGGAACTGGAGAAAGCATCTCCATAGAGAACAATGGATGGAGGAGGAAATTAGAGGTCAGAGGAGGAAGACGAGGAGGGTGGAAGTGCTGAAAGAGAGGTTGAAGAAGTGAGGAGAGGAGGGAGGAGCAGCGGGAAAAATTCAATATATTTTTAATCTAGCGGATGTAATCAGATTATGCGTCTGCCAGGAGCGACGTATTTCATAAGGAATAACCAGTTTCTCAGAGGGGAGGGGAAGTGGAGTGGCGAGGAGGAGCGGTGGAGACGGGCACTTTGGTCGGCCGATCTACATGGACACTGACAGATTCTAATAAATGTGCTGGGAGGCGCCCGGAGAAACACAATGCCGTGTAATCATTTTATCACGACAAACCGGAATTCCAATGCTGTCCCATGTGAGCCGAGCTGGGGGGAAAATTAAATTAAGCGCGGATTGCTCCCGCTCAGGGAACGAGGCAGAGGCAGGACGGTGGGGAGCGTTCCCACACAGGGGACAGGATTCAGGTTCTGATGGACTCTCAGAGAGCAGGTCCGGTTTCAGCAGCTGCACTTCAATTAGATACAACATCCTGGAGAATCAGAGCAGGGTAACCAGAAGCAGCCCACGAGGTCGGCTCAGATACGGCTCAGCTTCTCTTCTTCCCTCAGTGACAACAAGGATGCCTTTAGACGACCACGGGGGCCCCAGTTATCGTAGCGCTGATGGCTAATCAGGGCCCTCAGACTTAGATTTAGACAAGTTATATTGTCATTTTGTTTAGTACAGCTTTTCAGACAGTAAATGAACATTTCCCTTCCTTAAAGTGCAGCAGTGATCAAATGTAAACAATGTGGGAGGAAAAAAAACAAAAAAAAA
>NW_015150829.1:557788-564362 GCF_000732505.1 Cyprinodon variegatus
GAGTAGGACTACGTCAGGCTAGTGTTTACAGTCCAGGTGAGGGTGTCTGTGATGTGCACCCCCAGGAATTTGGTGCTGCTGACCATCTCTACAGAAGAAGAAGAAGAAGACCATCTGAAGCCAACGTGCCTCATGGGAGCTGAGCGGGATCAGGATGAACTGGAGAGCTGCAGGCTGTGAGGTGGATCCAGGACGCTGACTGAAGGTCCAGTTCAGTCCAGTAACACCAGCTTGACTGGCTCCGTTTATGGTTAATTTAAAGCTGTTTGAGTCCACCTTTTTCCAGGATTCTCCAGGAAAACAAACATTCAAGGTCCTTCAGAGTGGCTGGAAATTCACTGACCAAGTTAAAAGATCTTAAACAGTCATGGAGGTGAAATGCTCCAGTTTCCTGCAGCATCTTCATCTGAGAAGGAACTCATTCATATTAATGTTGGACTTTAAAATCCTTCCCAGGTCAGCTTTACATCCTTCCCGCCGTATTTCCTCATCCTTTGTTCTCATCACTATCATCATCATCTGGTTCTCTCATCCTGAGAGAGAAGCTCTTCCAGGTGTCCCTCTCTGAAGGTGGTTCCATAAACGCTTCACCACAGCTCTGACCCAACCTTCCAGAACCTGAGCCTCCAAGTTCAAAAGCACCCCATCATGAGGTCATCAGAACAGGAAGTGACGTAGCTCTGTCTGTTCAGCTTAAATCAAACTATGTGCTGCAGTGAAGCTGCGATTGTTTGCAAATTAATCCGAGTTCCAGATATTCAGAAAAAAAATAAAGAATGATTAGAAAAAAATCAGAGTTAGAAAAGTTCTTGCTCACTTTGTTTGGCTTCTGATCATTTCAAACCAAAATCATCTCCTTAACCTTCTAAAAGAGTTTTCCTTTTATTCCCAGTTTGGATCCCGCTAAGAGTCCCAGTGTGAAAGTCCAGCTCATGGCTGCTCTCCTCTTTATCTCTGCTGAGGTTCTATGGAGGAAACCCAGAATCTGAAGCTGCTGTGACTCCGGGACAGAAACCGCCCGCGTTCTGGGTCGCCACGGTTACAGCAATTCCGCGTCGCTGTGGAAACGCTGGGAGATAAAGAGGAGCCTGAAAGATGTGCTGCTCCTCTCTGCTGTCGCTCTTTCATCACCACCATCAGCGCTCTGACCCGGCCAATGAGGAAGGACCAAGGATTTGCATAATTAGGCCCACTCAGCGGACAAGTCCCACTCCAGACTAGGATGAGGGTGTCTCTAGTGGGCGCCCTCCATTTCACACGTGGGAGACTGCCTGAGTTAGATAACAGGAGGACACGGTCCTTATTACAGACAACTTTAGAGTTTTTATATGTAAAGCTGGAGAGGTTGAAGTTTTCTAATGGATCTGACCTGAAAATCATTTGGACTGCTGGACTGAAATAAAACAGGAGCTCCTTTAGAAGACCAGAAAATGATGCAATCGGTATCGGCGAGTACCAACAAATAGGGCACTGATACCATTTTGAGAGCCAAAAGTTTATTCAACTATTGTCACCCATTCCAGGTAGGCAATAAAAAGTTCTACTGGATTCACTTCCTGCTTCACAAAGGTAGGCAGCAGCTTGACAAAGCCATGATGGCAATTATTTTACATCCAAGTAGTATGCAGTTCTTCATATATACACATCAATTTCAAACAGATGGTATCGGTATCGGCCAATACTGCACAGCCAGGTATCGAGAATCGGTATCGGGTCAAAAAATGTCATCGGCGCAAAACTAGTCATAACCGTGTGGCATGGAGAAGCTCAGCCCGTGGTTCTGGTCCTGACCTTTAGGAAGCACGATCCATTCTGAACATTCGCCATCAGCTCATTTTCGCGTCCATATATAGATCCGGGTCGCCCTCGATTTTATTTTGTTAAAAAGACCTAAATGACGTTTTCCCCTCCCCAAATAATAGTAAACGTACTAAAATATAATGTGTTACAGGTAAATAATGTATTTCCGGAGAAAATAAAAACCTTAAAATGTTTAATCACTCTGTGTCTGATCTGCACCGGAAATGGGCTCCTACGCTACTTCCAGGTACTAACTTTTTCTGCTTTGGATTTAAACCTAATTCTCATCTTTTTGAGTTGTTTTCCTTTGGTTCTAACCTTATGGTATAGCACGTAATATAAAGAAAGAAACAACTAAAATTCAGATAAACATGGTTTGATTATATTTTGCCGGACTGCTCTGAGCATGTCCAATGATGATGAAGAAGTCTAATGAAGAAAATGTAAAAAGCATCAAAATTGTCTCACAAAAGTCATAAAATATTATTTAAAGATGTGTGTTAGCATGCTTTAGTGAATTAAGGTTAGAAATAAGTAATTTTAGCACCATAATTACATTATTTATGGACACCTGGATGTATATCTGTTCGCACATGAGCAGGACTTGTTATCGATTCTCTATGGGTCGGGCCTGTTGGGCTTTGGTTAGCTCAGGTTATCCTTATGCTTTTTCTACCAGTTTTCCTTCCACTCAACTTTCCCCAGCCGTGGATGGTTAAAGCCCTTTAAACTCCCAGCTTTGTGGGAGAGCAATCTTTGGGTTTCCTTGACTCATGAGCATCACAACTAACAGAAAAACTCTGTTTCTATTGGAAACACTTTACTCCAGTTTCACTTTTAAACTGGCACTGAACCACTTTTTAAACTCTTCACATAAAAATGAAGAGTTTTATGTCTGCCGTTCTCTCGACACTCTGAGGCCAAACGGATGAAAATTACAGAGAAGGATTTAAAAGGTTTGATTCAACCATCAAAGAAAACATTTAAAAAAATCTGAAGAAGGCAGAAAACTGAGTGAAAAGAGCAAACCTTGATATATATTATTCATTGTTCACATCTAGATATTTTTTATTCTTGATTTTCACTCGACTTTTAAAGGAAACCAATTACTTTCCTTCAATTCTTTCAGTTTATTCAATTATAAAAATCCTAAATGTTTTTATTTGGTCCTTTTATGCACTTTAATATAAACTAGTTAGAATAAACTCCATGTCCCCCACTCCCCTACAATAACCACATTCTCATGTTAAAGCTGCTTCGTTTGCAACAATATGAACCACAAAATCATCTGATGGTCTTTTTTGATGTTTGTTTTGAAATTCTGCTTCCAATTAGCCAATTGTCAGGATTTTATAGCTGCAGCTGTTTGACATGTCTGACACCAGGAGGAGGATCTCAGGGAGAGTTTGGGAAAGAAAACATTGTTGGGTTTTCCTCCATAGAACAAGTTTTAATTCAACACTCAAACATTTGGAGTTTATTTAATTAAAAATGTCTTTAATGTTTCTTCCTGATCTGCTGTTAGTCTGAGAGAAATGATAAAAAATATTGAAGACAAAATCCCTGCAGAAATGTTTTCATCTTTCCCTAAATCCTCCCAGAACAAGACATGGAAGTTTCCGGACTGTCCCTGATGTCCAGGAAGTTTGATTCCCAGAAGCAGTAAACGGTTTTGCTCCGTCTTATTAAGTCAGCAGTGAAATGTTTTTTCTCAGAACCAATGGTCCTAATTATCGTCTAAAGTGGCTCTAATGGACCGGCTGGTTCCGCTAAACACTAAAAGGACGACAGCCTGGTTTCCATATCAAGGACATTGGAGTTAAAAGGAACAGAAAAGTCCAGGCAGGTTGCTGGTTATTTAGAGAAACAAGGTTTAAATTTATGTTTTCTAATGATGTATTTTAAACATTTTTAATCATTCTGATTTATTGGAGATATTTTTTCTGATCCAAACCAATCTTTTGGGGAAAGTTGCTGACATCTCTGGTCTGCTCCTGGTTAACCTCTGAATAATGAAATGATGCCTTTAGCTTTGAGAACCAGGAGAGCCTCAGAGGAACCGTGGTTCTAAGGATTCCTCTGCTGATGGTCTGGAAGGAGAAACAAACTCTTCCCATAAACATTTTATCACTGCTGCACTTTAAGACATGGAAATGTTTTGAAAGCTGTACTGAACAAAAATTCATTTTGTATGCACCCTGTGTGTACACAATGACAATAAAGTTTGGCTAAGTCTAAGTAAACAGGAAAAGGGCTGAATATCACTTTAACGTATTACTGCCACCTAGAGGGCTGGAGTGATAAATGATGCAGTTCTGGTCTGTTGGTTTTAGCCCAGTTTGATTCATTTAATAATATGTTTGATTTTGTCAATTTGTTAAAATGTATTGGATGTTTTTAAAATTTGTTGGACATTGTTTAAAGTTTTAAAAATTTGCTTGGAGTGTGTTAAAATTTGTTGGAGTTTGTTAAAATGTCTTAAAAATTGGTTGGTCTTTGCTGAAATTTGTTGGACTTTGTTAAAATGTCTTAACATTTGTTGGAATTTGTTAAAATTTGTTGGACATTGTTTAAAGTTTTAAAAATTTGCTTGGAGTGTGTTAAAATTTGTTGGAGTTTGTTAAAATGTCTTAAAAATTGGTTGGACTTTGCTGAAATTTGTTGGACTTTGTTAAAATGTCTTAACATTTGTTGGATTTTGTTAAAATTTGTTGGACTTTTTTAAAATGTCTTAAACATTATTGGACTTTGTTGGCGTTGTTCCGCTCGGTTTGCTTGTCGACCTGCTCTACAGGTTTGAAGCACTTTTTTCGGGTCATTAGGGTAAATTAGGCTACGTTCACACTGCAGGCTTTAATGCTCAATTCCAATTTTTTGCAAAATACGATTTTTTTTTTGCGTTGCAAGCCAGCGTCCTCTGTGTTTACGGAAGTAAACATGAATGGTAGAGCTGAAGCGCAACTAGCGATCTTTCCGAACCTTAAAAACTCAACCTTTTCAAGATGGTTAAAAAAAGACTGCTCTCGTACGCCTTGTTTGTTTTTTTTCTTCCCCCTTAGGCGTAGCAAGAAGAAGAGTAAAGTTTGTTGAGTATTAATTACGCTCAGGTTGGATGACTGTGACCTGGTTGTTCACACTCAGTTCACATTTGAAAAGATCGGATTTGTATCGGATTCAGGACCACATAGCCAAGTGGCCTGGGTCGCATTAGAAAAAATCGGGTCTGTTTTGTTCAGACAGACATGAAAAGATCAGATCCAGGTCCTATATGGGCAAAAAGAATCAGATTTGGGTCACTTCAGGTTGCTGTATGAACATAGCTTTAGATCCTGTATTCAACAGACTCATCTGATGTAGTGAGTCTTGAGTCTTCCTGAGCAGATTGATATTTTCTGTTGGAGGATTTATGACCAAAAAGTGAATAAATAGTAAATAGCATGGACTTATATAGCAGGGGACTTGACTAAAGCGCTTCACACAACATTCAGTGACGTGCCTCTATGATTTGCAAATTGCATTTCTTAATAAGATGATTAAAAGTTACATTTTTTTCTGAGTTCTTTCAACCATTGACATTTGTATCCTGTGAGTCTATGAACAGTTCTGACTGGTTCACCAGACCCAAATAAATCCAAGGTTTGAATCCCACACAAAACCTGCATTGGATCAAATTAGCGATGTCGGATTAAACGGTAGACCTGAAGGAAACAAAACAATTATTTTCATCTATATGTTATGATTTCCTAAAATACAAAAAAGCTGCAAAAGTTCATTTCAGCTGAGTACAGAAGTTACTTATTTATCTGCTCCTCACAGCTTGAGGTTATTAGGCTGCATGCAACATTTATTCTGAGAGTTCGAAGCGCTCTAAGGCCGCAAGTGAACCAGTCAGGAGGAAGCAAACACACGAGACGGAAAACAAGTTAGACAACAAACAACATCAAATATGCTCATCTTGGAGAGAAAGACGAAGAGGAGAGGAGCCAGCGCTCATTATGTCTGATCATATCTGCTGGTTAAATCACCCTAGAAAGAAAAATTGGATTTTCATGCAGATCTCTGCTTGCATCTCTTTTCTGTCATTTTGAAGTCAGACGATCCAGAACAAGAAGTGACATTTCTGTGGAGGTTTGTGGGGATCTACAAAGCTCTGGGCTATAATCGTCACTCCGTCACTCATTTGACAAATGCACTTCCTTCGGCATTCATCCCATAGCTCCGTTATTGATAAGAAGCCTGCCTGCCGCAAGCAGGGCGCATTCTTAGCATATTCAGGAAAACTTTAAACTTCTCCTGCCAACCATTTAAATCCATTTCACAACTCGGCTGTTTGGGAGAACCAGCAGCTGTTTTGACTACAGGTAGAGAAACTAATGGAGTGAAGAGAAGGTCGAAGCTTAAAAGCCTCGCTGCGATCCTGACACAATGAAATAAAGAACAGGAACGGTGGATTGATTGCTGGTTGTTACCCGACAAGGTCATAAACGCAGCAAAGCAATCCCCTCAGCCATTAGCTCCGGTAAAGATTTATTTTACGTTCATGTCATGCTCTCAGGTTTCCCAGAAAACAGCCGTGTCTTGTTATGAAGTAATGGCCTTAATCAGCGCCGAGCTGGATTCCTGAAGCTGGCCTCGCCGCTTCGCCATCGCTGTTTGGTTTTCTCCATGGAAACAGTCAAGGCGTCCCAGAGCATGACAACACGCCCTGAGAGCTAAACAAATCCGTCTTTGTGACGCTGGAGGAGGAATTTAGAGATTTTTTGTCGGTCCAACG
>NW_015150829.1:565235-566828 GCF_000732505.1 Cyprinodon variegatus
AACATTTCCAGGAATGTCTCAGAAATTATAAGTTAAAATAATTGAAAAGGGGCTTCAGTGCTGCAGCAGCGTGAGCAGACCCGTCAGTAAGGAACACCTGAACGAACTCAGCCAGCGCCACAAGAACCACAGGAGAAGAAGAGATGAAGAAGAAGAGAAAGACGTCAAAGAACCAGCAATAAACCGGACTGGTTTAGGTCTTCATGCTGGGTTTAACTGGAGCTGGATGGAGGTGGATGTTTGAGCTTTAGCAGCTGCTGTAGCGTTTCTGCAGTGTTTCTGTGTTTCTGACATAAAAGTGATCAACAAAAAGAAGAAGAGCAGATCGGCTGAACTTTGACATCTGATTCTGACCTACTTTGGTCCAGATAAACTTTAAATCTATGGTCATCGAAGGACAGCAGAGCTCCTGGTTCTGGGCTTCCTGAGTTAAACAGGAAATGACCTGTTTCCACACTGCAAAGCTAAAGAAGATTTTCTCTGATATGATGTTAAAACTCAATAAATGTTAGTTTTTTCTTAGTGACGTCAGTAAAAAGCTGCAGAAATGTTTCCTCCCAAAACAACGTTTTCATTCACCAGGAATGTGATTCCACTTTTAGCAAATGTTTTACTCCTGTTTTATAGAGTCTGCTCTCACTTTGAACATTGTCTGCCGGTTCGCTATTTAAACTGTCAAAGACCATAAATTATGTGGAATAAACCTCAGTCAGCAGGAGACGGACTGAAAGTAGAGCAGGAGTTTGAGCAACAGAACCATCGTCTTCTGGATGTTTGGCTTTTCTTCCCAGGTGGACGAATATGTGAGAAAAAAAAAACCTTTCTTCCTGCAGCCATAAAATATGTTGGAAGTCGTGACCTGATGTGATCTGACAGGTTTTCTGTCTTGCTAAACAGCAGGCCTCCTTTGGGGATAAAAAAATTATCGACTGACTTTCACATTTTTCTAGTTTTCATTTTTACTAAACTGATTTGCCTGAAGATCCAGAAGGTCCTGATGTCTAAAACTAGGATCCGTAAATGTTTCCCGCTACAGATGCACTGACCAGGCTGTTTCTGGACGCCTGATTGAGATTGGTTTAAGAACTATAAATACAATACACAAAACACGTTTAGTATGACGGAGTATTAGGGCCAGGCTAGAGATTTTTTTTCTCTTCTATTTCGAGAATAAAGTCGTAACATTACCAGAATAAAGTCGTAAAATTACAAGAATAAATTCTTAAAATTATGAGAATATAGGCCTAATATTATGAGAATAAATACGAAACATTACGAAAATAACTAAAAATAAATTCTCGTAATTTTCTGACTTTATTCTCAGAATTTTATGACTTGAATCTCATATTGTTATGACTTTATTGTCCAATTTTTTTACGACTTTATTCTGGTAATGTTACGACTTTATTCTCGAAATAGAAAGAAAAAAAATCTCTAGCCTGGCCCTAATACTCCGTCATACTAAACGTGTTTTGTGTATTGTATTTATAGTTCTTAAACCAATCTCAATCAGGCGTCCCGAAACAGCCTGGTCAGTGCATCTGTAGCGGGAAACATTTACGGATCCTAGTTTTAGACATCAGGACCTTCTGG
>NW_015150829.1:567156-573572 GCF_000732505.1 Cyprinodon variegatus
TGTTTTGTTTTTTACTTAGCAGCTTATTGTGTGGTTTAAGATTATATTTATGCATCAGAGTGTTTTTCTGTAACCTTCATTGATTTTAATCTAATCTCTTGGTTGATGCATTTTCTGAGTAGAAAAGGTGGAAGTGATGGACAGTGTATTCCTGGCTTTAATGGCTTCAAGCCATCAGCAAACAGACTTTAAATATAAAGAAAACTCCTGTGGAAGCTGCAGTAAATAAGAAGCAACAGAAAACATTAGAAGAGTGTTAATAAGGATAAGTTGATGAAACAATTAATTTTTAATAAAATGTTTTCTAAAGTGCATCAGTGGTGAGAGGCTAAAGTTGTTCAAAATAAGGCGATCAGTTAGTATCCTTTCCAGGTTGTCAGCATCCAGACGGTTAAACTATCTGCTTCCTCTATGGAATAATATCGCTGCTTTGAGCTCATAGGCTTCCTTACATTCCTCTCCAACCCAAAGAGCTTTAATCTCTCAGAGGGCTGCTGGGCGACCGAGCTAACTCACATTAGCATATATCTGCATATTTTCCATTAGGCTCCACTTGTTGCCTTTTCACGGAGAGCCTGGATACGCTGATGATCCTTTCCTCCCTTCCTGCGCCGCCGTGTTTCACCTGATTTCCTCTCAGGGTCGTAGCGGACAGCAGCCCCAGGTGTCCCCCTCTGACCCGCCCCACAGTCTCCGAAGGTTCCTATGGGTTTCAAACCCTCCACCGTCCTCCAGGTGTTCAACAGGAGTCCATCAGAAGCTCACGGTGACGCCTCCGCCTGCCGGCGAAGCACCAACATCCTGACTGACCAGCAGGTGGTCCTCCAGCACAGATGAGTCCAACCTTTCAGAGGAGCTTCTGGTCATCTGATCCAGTCAGTCCTTATTTTCCTCCTTCATATTAAAAATGTCTTTGAGAACAAAATGGAGCTGATTGGTTTTGATTCAGAGTCAACGACGGCAGCAGCAGCCGCGGTCCGATCCAGAGAACCAGCCATGGTAAACCAGAGGATGAAATCATCAATCCATTCAGCCCGCAGTGACCAAGCACTAATTAGATTAATATGTGATCAAGCATTCAATCAGACCCATTCAGCTGCAGAGCTCAGGAGGAACGGAAACATGCAGATGAGATGAGTGAAGAAGAAAACAATGACGGCCTGCAGCGCGTAAACACGTCTGATGAGGGGAAAAGGTACTGAAATAAATGCCTGTGACCTCTGACCTCCACCAGCTGAGGGACATCGTCTGAAGGGATGGGTAGCATTGCCTAGCAACAGTAGGGCGTAGCTGACATGTCCACAGAGCGTGATTAATTGCTGGGGAGTAAATAACACATGATGCAGGTGAGTGAGGACTTTATGTCTGCGCTTTGACTAGGCCATCCATCCCAGCTCCACTCATATTTAAACTCCAAAACAGAAATATTTCCATAGTTTTGGTTTCTTTACAGTTGTTTTTGCTTCTGACGGCTAATAAAACCTGTAAATTTGATCATTTATGTCATCCCAGCCTACAACCTCTCCTCCTCATAAACTAGTAATCTCTAAAATAAATTTTTTTTTCTGCAAACAGTGGCCTTCTCTCAATCTGTGCACTTGTGCGTTCTCGTAAAAAACGTCATCATCCTCAGCCCTAGTACTGTTCCAATTCACAAGAACAGCAGACAGAGAACGGACAAAGTCCCCGGATGTTGTTCTCGCCCCTCCCTCTTTACCCAGCATGCATCAGAGCAGACTTGTCCGGTCTTGAGATTGAAAGCTGTCCCAGAATGCACTGCAGCAGCAGCTTTAAATGGAGAGCTCACAGAGCTAAGAGTATTAAGTTCTAAGATCATTTGAGGCAAGAAAATAATACTGTTAAGCATCAATAAATGGCCCATTTACTGACTTAATGTGTAATTTAATGTTGAGAGGACCGTGGCAACCAGCCGACTTCCGCGGCTAACGGCAGCCAGCGCTAACGTCAGCCCGTCTGCATCAGGCCTCTCTTGGCATAGCCGTGTGTGAAGAACCGCTGGCTCTGATGGCTATTTTTTGTTTTATTTGGCAAAATGTTCACTTGGTTTGTGTTTATCTGACAGTGTTCATTATTATTCCCCCACTAAATGGAAAAAGTAAAAATGTATTCTTATCTAGAGACTATTAATAACAGGAGGTGAAATGCAGCTACAGACGAGCGAGCGTGTGGTGATGTCATCAGTACGCTTCTCTTCCAATAGACCCATATTTATGATGCGTGCTCCTGTTCTCCCAGAGTCCAGACCTCTTCTCAAGAACATACTTGGCGAGGAAACAAGTCCGTACTCCTGTTCTTATGAATTGAGAAACGGCCAGTGTCTTTATGGCACCAAAAGGTTCCCTCTAAACTAAAACAACCCAAACAGCAGTCAGGTTTACACCCGGTCGGCATGGATTTTTGGATTTTAACACTTTACTTACACAATTCAAAGAATAGAATTAAATTATTGATGTTAAACAAAGTCAGTTAAAAAGAACTATTAAGGTAAAACCAAGTGTCAGCTAAACATGATTAAATGAGGAGCTTGTTATACTAAATCTCCATCATCTGAAACAGTACATTAAATTTTGTTAAAACCCAATAGCTGAATAAAATTGTCCAAGTTCTGTGTGGCTCTGTTGAATAAAGCCTTATTCTGGCTTTAACGTTGCAGGACAAGTAAACGGCCATCTTTGCTTCATTGATTCAAAAATGTAAAAGTCGGGCCTTGGCTTATTTTTCCTATTCTTGCAAACTCCTCCTATAAAAAGAGCGTTTGTAAAACCCGTCCCAAAAAGACTAAAAACACTAATTAAAAGGCTAAAGAGTGTCTTTAATCCTATGCACTCCATAAAAACATGGGGCACATTTTCAGACAGAAGCACAAAGGACACTCGTTTAAAACATTACGATTAATAACCAATAAAAACAAGTTTGTGGCGAGTGTAAAATCCTCCACTGGATGATCTGGTCTGCATGAGAAAACAGCACAAACAGAAAGAGGCGGACTTAGACTCCTGCTCAACAGTCTGTATCTCATATCTATGCGACAATCCAGTTATTAAATGTAATGAATATTCTGACATTTCATTCATGAACCTCAGCTGAAACATTTTTATTATACAGTAAATGTCTATTTTATATCAGAATTACTCAAAGTTTCAAAATGACAGAAATGTAGAGATCAGATCATTTTTCTAACATCTCATATGTTTATATCCCTTTTTTTAGCCTTTCACACATCTGCCTATTGAACGGTCAACTGGTCCTTTAATGACTCATATAAAAGGTCATTGTCCATTTAGACTTTCACTTCCTGGTTTCAGAATCTCAATGTTTCTCCCTTTTTTCCTCCAAATGTAACTTTGACCTTCATCAGGCCACAGGAGGTCATCTTCAGCCCAGCTTTTTAAAGCTCCTTCTCCCCGTCTAAGAGGACAGCCAGGTATCGGTATCAGGGCCAAAAAATGGCATCGGCACAACACTAATTATATCTGTTTTCCATGATGTCACAGAAGAAAGGAGAGCTTAAAAAATCTGATACTGTTTCCCTTTTTGACTTCAGAAGCTGTGAAAAACCATCCTCAGAGATAGGAACCTTAGATACTAGGACAGGAAGAACCAATTAAAAATCAGCGGGGTCCGAATAAAGAAAACCAACAACCAGGAAAGGTCAGGTACTTTAAACCGAATTTAACACATCCATGCATCCATGTTATACCTTAACTTAACATTTTAAAACCTGAACTGACCGTGTGTTATTATTTTTTCTTTCTTTTTTCTGTCTGAATGTTCGCAGTGGGCTTTATGCTGCCCTGCGAGGCTTTAAACCTGGGTTTAATGGAGACTAAGCCATTCTAAAGCACATATCAATTTGCTCATTATGAGCCTGGATCCATATTTATGTTTGATTCTGTTCATGGTGGAGAATCCTGCTTCACAGCAGCAGGTTGAGCCAAACATCCTCTAAATGTTCAGGATCATCTTTGAGCGCCATTTTACTTTTCTTCCACCAGTTCACCACAGTTCTTCCAGCAGTCAACGCTTTCTTTCACTTTACCATATTAACAGGAGAAGCAGCGCAAGCGAAATTCGAGACTGTCGACGGACAACATCTGGTAATTCCTAAATGTTTTAAATCAGGTTGGGTCCGGATTAGCCAGCAGGTGGGTCCGGTGGGTTTAGAAAGATCTGACTCTAAGGAGAGAAACCAAATCTTCTCATTATTTGGCTAAAAACAGAAGAACTTCAGTCTGATTTAGTGCTGCACAGTCTGGAGGTGTGTGCGCAAACTTCTGCTACCTACTTTTGCTACCTTTCTGATTGTCTCTGCAAGAGGGACAGAGAGGTGAGCAGCCTGCAGAGCAGAGCTATGCATGGTTGGTATTGGTCAATCATAAACTCCTCCCCCTTTAGAGGTCAGAGGACTTTTCACTGGAAGGATCAGACAGAGGAGACGAGCCGTTCGATGTTTTTAGCTCATATTTTAGGTCTTTAATGATGAACTGTTTTTTTTAATCAAAGATGAAGCTGTTCAGGAAAAAATATGTTCACCCTATTAAGATGAACTTCATTTTAACTTAAAGTCAAACACAAAATGTTATTTTTTTTGCCTTCCCTGCAGAACAATTAGTCCCATTTTCCAAATGGAGTATAATTGCGGATGCTTTATTAGCTTGGTATAACAGGATGAGGAGTGGGGCTTTCAACTAGAAAGCTCACTGAAGACGGCGCCAAAAAAACATCAGCATTCACCTTTTCCCTCGCTGCCTAATTTTCTGTGGGGCGCTAATCAAGCGCTTGTCTCTGCTCATGAATTTAGAGGGAAACCTCGAGCATTTAAATGTGCATTTAATTGCGTCGGTTCTGGAAGCGTCGTTAAGTAAGAGCTGAGAAATACATTTCTTAATGCGACTTAGTGATGCCCGGCAAATCAAAGACCATCAAGCGAATTAATGAGGGTGAGCGGTGAGCGCATTAAGAGTAGAGACGAAGCGTCTCCATAAACAAACACGCATCTCTCAATGAGACGGCAGAGACAGAGGGACGGCCGACAAAATGGAATAAAGAGACGAGTCTGTCAATAGCATGGTATGCTATCTATTCCAGCACAATGCGCCCACTTTAACAGTGTAAACACTCACAAACACCTTCTCTCTGCTTCTGCAGCAGCATTCCTCTGCTGATGAATAGAGCTATGAAAGCTTCTAAAGAAGACGGGCCGATTGGCAGGGGCTGTGGGGGAGAAGGCAGCCGAGGAGAAAGACGAGAACTAGAAAAATGAAACCTTTCTGTTATTAAAAGCTGCTGTTGTTAAGTAGCCTTTCAGTTATTAACGGAGCTGCCGCTTTCATCCGCCGGCATGCGGGCGCCGATACAGCTTCTGATGGCCTCCTCTTCCTTTGTGCCTCCAAACACACTCAAACAAACGCACCGCAGGTATGCAGCGGTAATTGTTGCGCCGGTGAGGGAGCAGGTCACAGCTAAGGATGTGTGAATAAAACTAAACGGTGTGAGGCCATCCGGGAGCTTCACAGCGAGAATCGACCATCGAGACCGAAGAATCAACCTGGAAACAGCAGCAAGCGTCACCCAAAGACGCCTTTTTTCTCTTTCCTGATGGAGGCGGCCTCTGGGGGGAGCTGCAGGTGTTCACTGGGGCCCCTGCGGCTCTCAGGCCAGACCTAATTCAGGGGCGGCTCTTTCTTCCGTCTCTTCAGCTGTCAAGTGCTTGTCAAGTCTCAGCAATAAAGCAGAGGAGATAAGGAGGGAGATCTGAGATAGTCGGGATTGAGCTGTAGGCAATAAGAGAGGAGCTTTTAGGACGTTATCCAGTCTGTGTTTGCAGCTCCAATGAGACAGGCTGGTGGGGCAGACTGGGGGATCCAAACACGCCACTGTCAGTCTAAAATCTGCATCTGCAGAGCAAACAGGAACTGATAGAAATCCCCCAACTGGAAGGTTAGAAAGTCACTTTTCGATCCAACAGGAGAAAAAAATTGATCCACAGATTTTTTTCTACCTCAGTCTGCATCCAGGTGGACTTTGACTAGGCCATTCTAACCGGCAAACACTAGCTGATCCGCCAGCGCCACCTTTCAGCATCGATCCTACCTGCAGACCCAAACATTCGGTTCTAGTCCCATTGGACCAGAGGACGTGTCCGTCTTCTCCTACCAAGTCTTCCACAGAGGCCAGATTAAAAACAATGAATTGTCTGACCTCTGACCTCATGTTTAATCACTAATTAAAAACCGAATAAAGAGAAAATCTCTACCTAAAATGTGAAAAAATGACGTTTGAATGTTTTACTGAAGGACTGAATCTCAGAACCATGAAGGAGGTTTCTTCATTTCCCTGCAGAGACAAGGGCCTGACATTACTGGTAGCACTGGTGGAGATAAAGCACAGGTAAA
>NW_015150829.1:574200-576389 GCF_000732505.1 Cyprinodon variegatus
AATGAGTCAATGCAATCAACTGGTTTTCCTTAGATAGGAAACTTTGAATCAATGTGACTGGATGATCTGGTGAACTGTAAAGGGCCTTGAGATGACGTGTGTTGTGAATTGGCGCTATAGAAATAAACTGAATTGAACTGAATTAAACTACTGAGAAGACTGGGGAACCGTCTTCCAAAATAATAAACCGCTGTGAGAACGTAGCGGTGAATATTTCTGGCAGTGACCTCCTCGGCCCCTGCAGCCGTCCTAGGTGTTGATGCCATTTGGGGCCCGGCCTCTCCGCCAACGGCAGACGAGGAGACGATGTGTGACAGCGTGCATTGCTTATCGACCGTGACCCGGCGTGTTTTTACTGTGGAGACGCCGCAGCAGGCGCTGGGCGTGCTGTCGAACATCCCGTGGGACTCCGGTCCAATTACTGCTCAAAATGAGCCAAAGGAACGTGAAGATTGGGCTGGGTGCACAAAGGTGATGATTGAGGCAGGCAGGGCGGCTGGGAGACGGAGAGTTAAGGGCTAAGGATATGAGGAGCACTCCAAATTAATGTGTCAGGGTGGTTGGGGACTCTGCTGATGACTTTAACTCCACCCTGGAGCAGCCATTAAGGGGCCAAAGGTTCTAATGATCTCTGGACACAGAGCAGACAGCGTCCCCCAGATTGGAGCTCTGTTACTGGGCCAAGATGCTGCAGCTTGTAACCTCATCAACCACTGAGCTGCACCAGCAAGTTAACCGTGCATGACCCTATTAGAGGAAGCCAGACCCCCCCGGCGCTCACTCCAGCTCATGATCCCTAAACTAAGCTGAGGATTTCAGGTTCCAATCCAAATTTCCTCCATGCCCTCATCACACCACAAACTGACACATGGAGAGATTCTGTTCCCGTTCTAATGGTCGGCGGCGCTCCGAGGGCCTTCGTTTTAAAATGTCACATTTGGACGAGTCGACTCAGAGCTATTAGGCAGAAACGTGTTCGTCTGTAAAATTGCTCTTCTGTGTGAGATTGCCACTTAATAGGCGGCCGTACGTTCATGCCTCGGCCTGGTTTAATGTCGCCATGCTCCGGGGGACCGTCAGCGTGGGTGTGTGTGTGTGTGTGGAGGGTGTGAAATAATGTCAGCAGGTTGGCAGCTCCACGTTTGTTTATGACAGGAAGACCTGAGTACGGTTTAAATCAGAGAAGGACTGAATCTGAAGATATTCCTCATGGCGCCGCGGGTCAGAACCAGAACTAACAGACGAGGAAATCCTTCAGTTATGATTAACTAAGCAGAATGGCAGAAAGTCTTAACATGAGAAAATGTGATGCGATATCTCCTCATTTATAGAGAAACGTCTTTCTCCATCAGCGCCGACTGTTTTGGTTCTGACCCATTCAGCCTCACCCAGATAACCTCCAGGAACCACTTCATGACTGAATAAAGCAGCGGTCTTCAGCGTTTATCTAGCTAACAGATAAGATCCAACCTGTTTAGCCCAGAAGGGTATTTTTTAGTATTAGTGAACTTAGACTTAAACTTTATTGTCATTTTGTACACAGAGTGGATAGAAATAGACATTTCGTTCAGTACAGCTTCATTTTTAAAGTGAAGCAGTGATGAAATGTAAACATAAGACTGTATATGATTTACAGTTCCCAACATGCAGCGCTTTCTCTTCTTTTTTCTTCCAACCCCATTTTATACAACATTCAGCTGTCTAATGGCCGTGGGGAAGAAGCTGTTGCAGAACCTGCATCAAATGCTGTCCATGGTGGGGGGCTAAGGGGTCATTGATGATGTCACGGGCTCGGGCCACACAGCGCTGGGATGAAATGTCTTTAATGGAGGGAAGAGGAGCGCCAATGATCCTCTCAGCTGTTCCCACCTTCTTCCAGTCTGAGGCGCTGCAGCCTCCACCACACAGTGAGACAGCTGGTCAGAACGCTCTCTATGGTGCCTGTCATTACCCGATCCGTACCGGAAGCACGATCCGTACCATCAGCTCATTTGCGCCTGCGCAAACAGAATAACTTCCGGTGGAAATATTTCCGTTTTCTTACTTTTTTATTCTTTTGTATTTTTTAGAGGCATGGGTTTCTTTTTGTATATCTTTGTATTTTCGTCAATATTGCATTTTCTAAAAATAAAAAACAGAAATACATAAAAAAGTTCAATCACCTTGTGATACAAACTTTGACTGCTCTG
>NW_015150829.1:577561-580765 GCF_000732505.1 Cyprinodon variegatus
CAGAGCAGTCAAAGTTTGTATCACAAGGTGATTGAACTTTTTTATGTATTTCTGTTTTTTATTTTTAGAAAATGCAATATTGACGAAAATACAAAGATATACAAAAAGAAACCCATGCCTCGAAAAAATACAAAAGAATAAAAAAGTAAGAAAACGGAAATATTTCCACCGGAAGTTATTCTGTTTGTGCATGCGCAAATGAGCTGATGGTACGGATCGTGCTACCGGTACGGATCGGGTAGCGACAGTGCTTCTGTAGAAGGTGGGGAGGATGGGTGGGGGCAGGTGGGCTCTCCTCATCCTCTACAGGAAGTCCAAGAGCTTTTGTGCCCTTTTGACCAGTGAGGTGGTGTTTACAGTCCCGGTGAGGTTGTCTTGCAAAGCTGCAGTAGTAGCCATTCAAAATTCCCCCACCTTCCTTGGCTGGTCCCCTACAATTCCTTTTTAAACATCAATATCTGTACTAAGATACTCTTTCTGTCATGATTTGTGGACATTAAGATCTAAAGAGAAGCATCTTCTGGTCAGAGCCTGTGATTTAGTGAAGGGGTGGAAAAGGAATTATGCACGCCCATGAGAAAGCCAGTGGCTGGAAGGTAGAAGGGATTTTGCTGGGAGCTGCAGGGAAGTGGGATGCCATTCGGCTGGCATTTGATTGGAAAGGACAATTTTGAACGGCTGCTACTCTATGCTTTATTTTATTTACTTCCACCTCCCACTAGAGGGACAGCAGTTAAAGCAAGAAGTTTCTTCTCAAATGTTTTGCTTGGTAAACAGTGGTGCTTGGTTCCAGGGTTCGCATTTACCAGAATCTGAAGGTGGAAAGAACCTCACTGGATGATAAACCAGATAAAGAAGCTCTATAGGTGAACTCCAGAAGGACCTGAACTCTGCAGCTACAGCCGCTGTTCTGTCAGTTCAGGACACCGCGTCAGGCAAGCATATTCTAAGTAGTACATACATTATTGAGTATTAAGTAATCAGTTAATCGTTAATTGAGAGTAGATACTCTAAAAAACGATTTTAGCTGACAGAGCGAGCCACTTATAGCAGCAATTATACCAAAATTGTAAGAAAATATAGAAACATTTTGCATTCAAGACAAAAAAATGTTTTATTCTGTCAATATGCTCTATACAGAAGTTCACAAATAAAAGTTTTAATGTTTAATTCTTTAAAAAATCTTTGTCTATCCGATTATTAATCGATTAATTGAGAAAATAAACCACAGATTTATTGATTAGCATAATAATCATTAGATGCAGCCCTAAGTTTATTCCCCAGCAGAGGAAAAGCTCATTCATTCCATGTTTAATACATAAAACCTAATTTCTGTCCATATTTGGATTGCCATGATGATCCAGCACAGACTTCCTATCGATGCCTACATTAGAAATACGTTCAGAATCCATTTCTCCTGCTTTTCCACTCATCTAGTTTCAATCCGGAGTGTTTGTCAGACATGAAGTTAAAATAAGTTCTCAAATCTTTCCTCAGAGGGAAAAAAACACACAAAGAAAAACTGACATGAAAGCAATTTCATCTAAAGATAGAGAGTTGTAGTACAAGATATTAGCATCAGTCACAATCCAGAAATAACCGCGCTATCAGGTGAATCCTCTCAATGACAAAGTGGCGCAGACAAGTGCTCCTCTGCTTCCTGACACACAAAGAAAACACGGCTGCAGCAGAGGCGCGGGGACGTGTTTCATGTTTTCCACCAGCAGTCAGCGGGGGCTTTCAGCGCGTACGGCGGCCCGTTAAAAAAGGTTGTAACCACAGCAACAGTCACCGGCTTCATGTCAAACAGAGAAACATGTCAGCGCGCTTTGGTTTAAAACAGATGCTTTTTATTCAGCAGAGGAACCGGGAAACAACAAAGTGATCCAAATTAGAAGCCGACCTGCTTGCAATCAGAGCCAGGCCTGTTCAGAGCAGCGTGATGTGAACCTGCTCCACTCCTTCAGGAGCGAAGGTCAGTATACATCCATCTTTAAAAAGAGGCAGCAGGAGTCTCTTTAATTTCATCTGGATCAAAGCAATGATGTCACGCCGACGGTTTGTGATCATCATCGGAGAATAAATCGACTCGTTCTGAAGATCCCAGCTTCCATCGGCAGCTGGACCTCAGACTGGATAATGAAGAGAAACCGCCTCCCTGCTGACTGGCTGGATGTGTTCTCCTCATCCTCTGACTGGGAGCTGGCTCGCATGTGTGTTTCCTGGACGGGGGCCGCCTTTTACAGTTGCATATTGTATCCCTGCTTCTGTCTCCTTGAACCCCAGTCAGCCTCAGCAGATGGCTGCTCACACTGAACCTGGTTCTGCTGGAGGTTTCTTCCTGTTAAAAGAGAGTTTTTCCTCTCCACTGTCGCTACAAGCATGCTTAGTATGAGGGATTGCGTTTAAGTCAATGAGTCGATGCAATCAACTGGTTTTCCTTAGATAGAAAACTTTGAATCAATTTGATTGGATGAGTCATCCTAAGTGCCTTGAGATGACATGTTGTGAATTGGCGCTATAGAAATAAACTGAACTGAACTGAATTGATGGAAAGATTTAATCAGATTAACTGATCTTGGAGAGAAAGTTCTTAATTCGGCGAAGAACGGAGGAACCTCAGTGTCTGACCTCTGAGTCTGAATCCATTTCCTCACAACAGAGACACGCAGGAAGTGGTTCCAGTTCCCACTGAGCAGACATGCAGATTAAATAATGGATCATGTGTTTAACAACCCCCCCCCACCCCTCTGCTGTTATCAGTTCTATTCACTTTTAGGCTCCCACAGCGTTTGGAAATGTTTTCTGGTCATTTATCATTTTCTCTCTTTGCCTTTTGTACTGGGTGACTCTCTAGAGGCGGTCGACGCCTAAAATCCAGCCCCTGCCATCCCCCTTGCTTCAGTGCAGAGCTCCCTCCCTGCCTCCCAGAGACCCCCCCAGCCCCTAACCCCACGTCCCCATGCCAAACCCTCCCTACTCTCCTCACCTCCTTTTTTGCAGATATGTGTCATACCCAGTTTTAATGTCATTGTTATGTTACTAGTTTTTATTACCATTACTGTCACTGTGCACACCCCTGCATGAGTCAATCCGGGCATACACTGTACGACATTTTCAATCGTTGCACGCAGCTACGGCTAACACTGTACGATATTTTCAATCGTTGCACGCAGCTACGGCTAACACTGTACGATATTTTCA
>NW_015150829.1:582520-602180 GCF_000732505.1 Cyprinodon variegatus
ATCTGACAGTTTTTCTGTCTTGCTATTGACAGGATTAGCTAAACCTTTAAACAAACTAGTTCTGGTTTGAAAAGCTTAGGAAACCACAGAGGTTGCTTTGAAGTTGGGATTTTTGTTCATGGATCCTTGGAAACATCTGCTCTCCGAGGGGAACCTTTTTTCCTTCCTTCTCCCATGCACTAAAGCAGTGAAGCTCTGTTTAGAAGAACCTTCATTGTGGTTTGGGCACCAAACAGTTGAATCCAAGTGAAGCAAAGATAAGCAACGGTAAAAACATGGCTGTTTGTCTGATGCATTGTAACAATCACATGTTCTGCTTGAGTCATTTCAGGTTTTTAACAGCACTGCCAACCACTTCTATACAAGATAAGCTAGCTGCAGCCAAAGCTGTGCAGAATGAAAACATAAAGGAGCCTCAGATGATAAAAAAAAAGCAGAGAAATGTAACGACTTCAAGCTCCAACAGAAAGGAGGAGCCGGTTTTACTTCCTTTTTTGGGTCTATAAGCTCTGATGATTGTGAGTTTCTTGGAAATCCAACAGGAAATTGTGAAAGGTTGAAATGTACGGAGCTGGAGCGCGAGGAGCAGCGGGTCGCATTATGTAAAAATGAAAGTGGAGCCATGACTAAACACTTTGAATCCTGCATGTTTCCAGGCAGCGCTGCTTTCCTTTTCATCAAGACTTTCTAGAAACGATGTTCCAAGTATAAAAAGGTGGCAGGCCTTTTTAGGGACAGACAGGTTCTATAGAACTGCTAGGTTCACACCACATAAGGGCTTGAAATCATTACTGACAGATGACTTTACTAATATGTAATGGATGTCAGCTTTGAGGGAACGTCCCCCTGCTGAAGGTCAAGAGGCGCCTTCGCTGAGCCTTTAGCTCATGTTTAAAAAATAACCAGAAACATGCAAAGAGCTACAATCATGGTGAAAAGAAAGTACATCCAGTTCAATTATGGGCTTCGTAAGGATGATAAAATCATCTGGTCTGCAACAGGTTCTATTAACTGTAAAAATATTAATCAAATATAAGCCCTGAGGGTCTTAGGAGCAAAATCCGCCTGATATTACAAATGAGAATTAAAGCAAGAGCAGCTCCCAAACTATAAATGGGAAATACAAATGTTTGTGTTTGTGTGACAAAAAGGCTTTGAGGAATGTTTTTCAGGTGGAACCACTATTTTAAATGTCACCATGTCGGATTTATAGGTAATTAAACAAAGAAAAAATGGCAATTTTTTTCCCAAAATAAACAATGCAAAACACCATTTGAAACTGTGGACTTCATAGATCCACATCTTGACTATAACTCAAGCAAATTTTGACTGAATAAGTTGAAGCATGTTTGTTCCACAAAGGTTTTAGTTGGCAGTGAGCTCGGCGGAAATGTGATTTTGGTACAGTGCCAAAAGTGGCCAAATTATGTAAGAAATGTATTTTTCCACTATTAAAAGGGAATCTGGCCAAACAAATGTGCTGATTTACATTATTGGAGACCTTCTGCATAAGACAAAGCCTTTGCTCTTAAGATTTAGCCCTTGTTTCATTCAAATGTAGCATTGAACACACAATAATATTAACCAAACTGGTTAATAGAAAATAAGAATAACAGAGAAAGCTTATGCCAGTTATATCACCTGAAATGATCGCACAATTACCTCCTACCCCTCCTTGGAAAGGTCTGAGGCTCTAGTTTACAGTGATGTAGGGGGCGGGGCTAAAAAATGAATACCTTCTGTTGCATTACTCCAGCAGTGTCACATGTTCAAGTGGAATTTTAAATATCATTTTATTTGTTTACACAGCTATAAAACAAAAAGTACTTGTGAAAAAATCATTTTGAACCATGTTTTAGAAATGTAAAAGCCCCATTTGAAAGGTGTGTGGATGAAACACCATGTGACTGTATTTTGGCCATTTCTATAAATAGATAATATAATTTGCAGGGCTTAAGGGGATAATCTATATACTAGACTTCTGTAAATAAGAACATAATTTTTTCTCCAGGGTGTTTCAGGTTCTGACTCTCAGAAAAACAACCTTTAGGCTGATCCTGTAGGTCAATAACAATAACAATATTCGTCCTCCATTTACATCATAAAAATTACAGTGAAGTCGGAGTGAAAATTACTGGTGTTCTGTCAGGTGAACATACCCGGTAGGACCCGCATACCCATAGTCAATACCAGTTTATCGCTTTAGTTTTGTACAAAAAAATACACTTTAAACTACCTCAGCAGGCGTGTAAAATTGATTTTTTGTATAAAACTAAAGGGATAAACCCAAATCTGACATCTTGCGCTATGGGTATGCTGGTGTGACGGGGTATGTTGATCCCACAGAGATCTGAGTTTTCAGTCTCACAACAAATCCATCTTGAAAGACTCCCGCTAATACGTCCGTCTCGTAACATCCAGCGAGTCGGACCAATGAAACACTAGCAGGGTTTTTTGGGGGCGGGACATGAAGGAATGACGACAGTCAGAAGGGCCTTGTTGGGGCCAATCAAAACATGGCTAAACTACAACAAACTTGGCTAAACGTCCCTCCTTTCCACGGACAGGCTGAACGGCAGCCATTCCAGATTAATCTGGCTTCTGCCAGGTTAGGTCAGAGGCTGCAGATCATTTTTGAACTTGTGATCAGAAAGTTTTAAAACACTAAAAACATTTTTTTACTTTTCTTAAATTGGAAAGTCTGGTGCGTTTCGGTTAAACTCTTCAACAAATTTAATTTTAGCGTCAACTGTTCTTAGACTTAGTTGTCTGATTATCAAATATAGTCTGATCGGCCACTAAAAGTCTGATCTCTGGTTTAACGTCATTTTTGTCACCATAGCTCAAAGGGACTCGTTTTGAACTAAAATCGTTCGAACCTTACTCTAAACTGTTCTATTTATTGTTTACCAAAGATTATGACTAATTTGTAAAGTATTTTTGTGCTGAAATACTTAAAAGTAAGTTTTGTTCATTTCTGTGTCGCCCCCTGCTGGCTGGGACCAAGAACGCAGGTTTGGTTTTACTGTCCGGACCCAGAGGTTCATTTTTTCAAAGAACCTGATTCCGTTTCACCAAGTTCAGAATTTAGGTATTTAGAGGAGAGCTGACCAATCAGCAGGATTATGGTCCGCAGATAGAAGATGGTGATTTAAGGATAAAAACGATCAGAATGCGCAGCAGAACGTCAGGAAGAAAAGGCTGTTTAGAATGAGTCTGGCTCAGTAGGGGCTGGTTAAAGGGGCTTTCCTCTGCACAAACAACTGGGTCTGGAGAGAATCTGATTATTGCATCACACAAATATCCCAGCTAGAGGGACCCCACCCTGCAGCGTTGTTCCATTTTCAACAGCGTGTGCATCTGCTTAATGGAGTGCACTAAAACATAGATACTACATCCAGCTGAAGTCACGTTCCAGCTGCCGGAATCAAACATGAGGACATTTCTACCTGCAGCCCCTCCATCACTAACACCATGGGGCCAATTCTGGCCTTCTCTTGAAGGGACCCTCCTGCCCTCTGGAGTCAATCAGCTTTACTTCCTGCCTCCTTCTGCTCAGCCGTTACTTCAAACGTCGAAAACAGTCCAGTCTGCTTTCTTCATACGTTTTCTCGCTCCGTTTTTAATTCGCTCCTTTTGTTTCCTCTCTTTTGCAACACTCCCAGGCCGCAGTCTGCATGGCAACACTCTCAGCGTGACACTTCCGTCACCCAGAGAGCGAAGAGGGAGGAAAGGAGCGCCGGAGCATGGACCTATCTCTCCCCGCTCACAGGCCACCCATAATTCATTAGCTCTCCTTCTCATCCTCTCCGGGTTTCCCCTCTCTGCAGTGTGAAAGCGGATATTTGCTGGAATGAAGCTGCTGACGGTCGTTTATTTTGCAGCTTTCAAATCTGACCCTTTTTTTTCACAGCGAGCCTCATTTAAAAAACGTTTTATTGAAAAGCGGGGAAGAGGGAACCAAGACGCATCCTTAACACCTCAGACTTGTCAGGAACCGTCTTCATTCTGACACATTTAAACAGATTTATACATTCCACCAAATGGAAAACAGAAAAAAAAACAACCTTAAAGGAAGAAAGTAGATGTAGACGGAAACGAAAAGGATTTTCTGCACATTAGCCACTGGTGCAGCGCAGCTTTACTCTGACCTATTGGCGTGACCCGGGAGAGACAAGAAAAACTCACTCCAGCATCCCGCCTCTTTCCTTTCTTGCTTTTGGCTTCACTTCCAGCATCCATCACTCAGACACACAAAGAGATTATTCCTCTTTTTTCCCTGATTTTCAGCAGGCAGAAGGCCAGGCTCCTGCTTTCTTCTCCATCCTCTCATAACTCCCATTTTCTCGCCCAGAAACGGACTCTTTATTTAGCTTACCCCCTACCTTTATGTCAAATTTACCTAAAGACGATTGCAGCGAAATGCAACAAATGAAATAAAAGGACAGGGAAGGAGGAATCCAACCATCCTAGCAGGAAGAAATCTGCACTTCTGTCTGTTAAGCCGAACGACATAAAGAGGGTTGGTTTGTCGCTGGGGGAAACACTCAGAGGTTCAGAGCCGCTTCGTGCAGTTCCTTTGAGAATCAGACTATAACGAAGTAAAGCACTAAAACACAGCCGGAGGGAGTGATTAGAGTGAACGCGTGTGTGTTTACGTGTACAGCAGAGAGTGAGGAGAGCGAGGGGGGGTTGTGGGGAGCGCCACGCTCCAGGCGGTGCATTATTAAACAGATTTGTCACTTTGGACCGGCGCCGTTTGGAGTGTGAGCGCGCACGTCTGCCGAACCTCGGGTGGAAGATCCAGGAAGGAAGGAGGAGACAAGAGAGATGGAAAAAAAACAACCCTGAAATTAAAATAATGTGGAGGAAAATAATGGAGGGGGGGGGGCTTTATGCAGCAGAAATCAAATAAATAAATAATCACAGTTCAGAAAACAAACATGGGTGTTTGTTGGCCCCGCCCTCTATGTTTGTGACGTCATTGAAAACAGGAAGGGGGGCAAAAAAACAACAACAACGAGCCGCAGTAAATAATGAATGCGCAAAAATAGACGAATGAAAAACAAATATAGAGAAATAAAAAAAATTTACATGTTTGAATATTAAATTAGTAACATGGAGGGGGGGGCTGATTATCTGGGGATGGAAGAAAAACACTGCTGGCGATTTTTTAGAAACAGGTAAAAAAAAGACAAATTAAAGGAATCGAATCAATGAAATAATAAATGTTGAGATTTAAATGCAATAAGACATAAAAAAGTTTGAGCGTCTATAAATTAATCGAAAGAAATCATTAAAAAATAAAAGAAATTAGAAATAAAACAGCAAGATTAATAGAATAAATGTTTTTATATGGCACTCAATGAAATATTTTAAAATTTCAAGACAATAGTATTATTGGAATCCAGGAAAAGACCTTATTACCTTTGAACACTGCAAAAAACAATCTCGAAATAAGTAAAAAAGTTCTTAAATTAAGTATATAAATAAGATAATTTGCCAATGGAATGATTGGTTTTACTCTTATAATAAGATAATTAGATAAAATGCAATTGTTTTTTCTCATTTTAAATGTAAATTGTCTTGTTCCATTGGCAAAGTGTCTCTTTTACCTCCTCAATTGAAGAAAATATGCAATTATTTTAAGAAAAAAATACTTATTTAGATGTCAATTTTTTGCAGCGTAACATTTAACAATTATGGATGTTTTGATGGCAAAAATTGATCAAAGTAATAACAAGAAACGCAAACTTGCCCGAATATATAAAGAAAAATAACAAAATTTCCTCTATAAGAAGAAGGAGAGTGAAAGAAACTGTTTGTTTTTTTCGGTACAACATAACCTTAGAGGCATTAATACTGACACTGACACTTATATTTGTTACTTTATAAACCTATATTTAATTATTAACTTTTTAACTTTAAGCTGGCCGTTAAACACAGTTTAGGCCTGAATTAAAACATTCACTGTCCTCAGAACATGACTAAGACCCGCGCACACAAACACCTAAGAAATCCTGCAGCTCCTGACAGAGAAAAAGGAAAGAAAGAAATAAAAAAAAGCAGCTTCTTCATCTGCTGCGACAGACAGCAACACTTGTTTTAGTCAAAAATAGCTTTAGAGAGAAAAAGTCCTCTATCTGTGTGTGTGTGTTTGGAGGGGAGAGGGGGGGCTGTGATCTGGAAGCCTGCGGAGGCCAATCTGACTTTAGGAGCGAATCAAACCAGACGAAGGCTAGAAGAGGCAGCGGACACAGAACAAAGAGTCCGAGAAGAGAAGAGACACAGCCTGTGAACGCAGCTCTGCAGCGGACTGGGAATGAGAGAGCAAGGCGGCTGGAATATGGCTGCAACATTACTCCGGATCATTTCTACTATTTACACTTCAAACAAATCAGAGCGAATGAAGAGAGCCTCCGGGAAGCTGAAGGTTTGCAGAGATTTTTACTCTGTAGAATAAATGCTAGTTTGCCTCTAAACACTATTTTTTTTTTTGCAAACTAACTCTCAGGTTTTCTCCAAACTTTCTCCCTTCTCCTCTGGGACCTCGTGTCCGGCTGCTTTCCCACCATCCAGCCTCAGATCAGTGATTATCTGTGATTCCAGAGAGGTGGCCCAGTCCCATCCGCCCTGTGATGGATCAAAGGCTGAGGAGTCCTGGACGGGATCAGAGCAAAACCAGTTACTGGACCAGTTCCAGCATCAACCGGATGAAGAGGGGCCTAAACAAACGCAACGAAACCCCCTGAAATAGCTCATCACGCGACCCCATCAGCGCCCTCCATCATGCGTCATGCTGTCCTCGTCTCATTGGACCGAGATAAAAATAACCGAGCAGCAAGTTTCCAAAACGTTTGTCGGTTTGGATCCGAGGCTACATTTAATTTTCCCAACATAAAACTAAACATGAAGGGAAAAAAAAAGGCTTTTTGACTAATTTATCCTCTGGGTGCTACTCTGAAGCTAAAACAGAGCCACACACTCAGACCATCAGAGGGGATTTAAAGATTCAGACGCAGCTCGTCCTAATTAGGCAGATGGATTTGCACCTCTCCTTCAGTCCGCTGGGATATAAAGCGACACATGATGCAGGCAGACAAACCCTTTAAGTGGATTAATTAAAACCAACACAGAGGGGTCAAAGGTCAGGCCCCCAGTTCCTTTGCACTGTCCTGTTTCGGTGGACTGGAGCTGCAGGACGGAGAGGGTGGATGTTTCAGACTAATTGGAGCCAAAGGTTTGTCTGATTTCCAGAGAATTTCTAATAAAAGAGAAACTCCGGCCTCCTGCGTGTGTGTGCGGGGGGGTAGGAGAACGGCGCTGCTGGTGGCGTGCACGGCGGCGTTCCTATTTACTCCCCTGCAGCCGACGGGAGGCAGGCAGCAGAGAAAACGCCTCTCTGATGCTCCGGCTCGTGCACGCGCACATATTTGTCACATTAACTCCAGATTGCATTGCAGTCAGATTCCAGAGAGCTGCAGTAATCGCCTGTTTGGGATCATTTCTGCCTCCTCTCACAGTTTCATTTCTGCTGCAAAGCTGATTCAACTTTTGGAGAAACAGGGTTTGTCCTGAAAAAAAACAACCAGCTAAGAGTAAAGGAGGCAAGCCTCATTAAAGAGACATCTCTCAGGTGTTGCTGAGCGTGACAATCCGGCGAGTGCTGCTCTTTATTAAAACGCCCCATGGTTGGACAGGGACAGCCGCTCCTGCGTCTAATCCGAGAGGAAGGTTTAATAATGAAGCGAGGAGGTAAATACTCCTGCTTCCTTCCTTCCACATCAAATTTGGATTCATCCCTTCAGCTCGGCGCTGACCTTTCCACCTGTGGAGCAAACACAGCCGCCCAGAGGCCAGCTTCTGATTATTAATTAGTGATTATGTGGGTTAGAAGGAGCCAGGAGACCTGTCCCCGTTAGGTAAATGGAGCGAGGAGTTTATTTATGGGGTAGCTGTCCGTCCTATTTCTCAGCCTGAATGGTCATCAGCGCATCACTGATCCCCCTTCCTCATTTCCTATGTTTGAGGATGATGATGGGGGTTGAAGGGGGGGAGATAAAAGAGAGGAAGTATTCAGATGAATTTGTGACAGTCCAGAGAGAAATGATTTATTTATGAAACGGATGAAATGTGAAATTCATAAGCTGAGGTTTAATGATGGCGGCAGCTTTCAGTGATCTGCGGGTTTAATAGCTGTTTGACACACGCTTGACCTTTGACCTCAGGCTTTCCCCCTGCATGATTCCACAACCAAACGCTGCAGAACATGTTCCGATGTTCTCTAACGGCGCGCTGCGGCGGGCAATCAGCCGTGGCCAAATGTTTCAGGATAAAATTCCTGGAGGGGGGGGGCGGACTTTTCTGGCAGCTCAAACATTTGGAGGGATGATATCAGCGTGGGGTGGGGGGGTGGGGTGAGGGGAGTGGGAGGGAACGAGCGCTGTTCCCACTTCTAGGCTGGAATGGGAGAAGTTTGGGAATGATGGAGGTGAATGAGATGGAGGAAGGAGAGCGGACCGTGCGTAATTACGCACCGCGGTCCGCAGCCTGCGCCCCGCGTCCCACCCTGCAGCGCCGCGCTCACAGCCCGGAGGAGGAGGCTGTGGTTCGGAGAGACGGGCCGGCCGCTTACCTTAACACGTTCCAGCTTTTCAGAGGGTCCAGGTCTGAAATTATAGAAACCATTTTCGGCTGGCTGGGGCTGGGCAGCACCGGGAGAGGGCGGGAGGAGGCTGCAGCGGGAAAAGGATCGAAAGAAAAAAGCGGCGCAAAGGCTGTAAACTCCGTCTGCGAATGACAGCAAACGCTGGGATGCGAGCTGTCCTGGTTGTTCAGAGGCTGATGAGCGCTGTCACAGCTCTCTCTCCTTCCCCTCTGCCTCCCTCCTTCTCTCTCTCTCCCTCTCTGTCTCTCTCCGCCCCCTCCTGATCCAAGCCTGAGCTCAGAGCTGCCTCTGCTCCGTCCTTCAGAGGCTGGCAGCTGCTGCAGGAAACGCAGCAGCTTTTTACTCCGTTTATCCAAAAGAAATAAGGAAACTAAATGTTTTCATTTCTAGGTTCCCATTTTAAATGATCTTCTGTGTTTCTGCTCCTTTATCTTCCCCAAAGCACTGCAGCTTACCTGCATATAAACAGAAAACCACAGCTGGATCCAAACAGCTTCCTCTAATAAGATGTTGTCATTGGAAACATGGAATCGATGCATGCAGACGTTAAGTCATCTTATTTTCTAGTTTTTAGACTAAAATCAAAGTAAAAAAAATAGAAACATCTAAAGTTTGCTTTTTCATTTTCTGTTTACAAACAGTGGCGGTTCTATGCCGACTGTCGCCATGGGCAACACCTCCTCTGTCCCCATTTCTGTTTTAGTTCCCAACCACTGCATGAATGCAATGCATTCCTGGTTTGATATGGCAATAAATGTTATAGTTTTCATAACCGACTCAATCTAAATGGTTTTCCATAAAAAAGACTTTATTTTTTGTGTTTTTAACAAATAAAGTTTAAAAATCTCTGTTTAATGTAGTCTAGGTGGAAGTTCAACTGAATAAACTGATTACTCGCCTTCATCCACCTGCGACACAGCCAATCAGCTTTGAACCACGCCTCCATGAAAGCCAATCAGCATCCAAAGTTCCTCTGATCCGCAACTCGTCTGCTCCTGTGCGCAGGCGGTGGATGCGCTGTGACTTCATTCAGATGACCCCGTTTCAACCCACCTCCAGCATCGTAGCTAAAGCTTCATCAGAGCGTCATTCCTCCTGGACTCTTACTGTGTTCCCTGTCTCATCTTAACCATGTTGAGCCTGGTTTTGCCAGAGGTTTCTTCCCAAAGGGGAGTTTTTCCTCTCCACTGTCGCTTCATGCTTGCTCATCATGGACAGGTTCTCTCAACCTGTGTTATCCAAGCTGGACTTCCATCTTCCAGGTCCCTGAGTGAAGCTCTAGTATCAGCTCTCACTGTCCACTGGATCTCCCCATAAAGCTTAGCAGACCGTCTCTCTAACCAGCAGTCTACAGACTTACCAACTCCATCTATCTCCACTCCACCAGTTTCAGGCCTGGAGGAAACAGCCCTGTTCTTTGCTCCTGTTCATGCATATCTATCAAAATTAAGTGCTATGTTTCCTGCTGAGGTCTGAGCGCCACACACCAAGTAATTGTATCAATAAATTTCTTCTAATTGTCTTTTCTCTCCGTGTGAGTTTTTCAAACTGAAATGTAAAATTATTGGCGTATAAACAGTAATGATTTTTCCAATATTTTTGAAAGCAGAAAACATTTCAAAAGTGAAACTTTAAAGAAAAATCTACAAAAATAACTTCTAATTGACTCAGATCACTGTTGCTCATAAAGGGCAAAGTGACGCGGTAGTAACTTCCTGTCCAAGCTGACCAATAGAAACGTGTCTACAGTCCATCCGTCAGAGCAAGCCCCGCCCTTGACATGTAGAGGAAGTAAAAAGGGATTTAAAAAGGAAGTTATTTGTGAAGCTAAGCCCCCACCCCCCCTCAAAAAAATTTTAAACATAAAATCTGAAATTTGGATAGCAAATAAAGAAAAAGTATTTGAAAAATTGCTCATCCGCTTAGGTCCACAAAAACTCACAACAAGTAGTTTGTGTGTTTTGATGATAAATATATGATATTTAGACATTTTAATTAATAAATTGATTGGTATTTGACTGTTTTTCATCCTTAAATTGTTTAATGGAAAACTCCAATCTCAAAAACATGTGCAGGTCATTACTTTCTCATTCATTGAGGAGAATAAAAACAACTAAAGCTCATTAAATGTGTCAGGGTGACATGATTTTAAAAGCAGATTCTTTAGAAGTTTGACTCTTAGATAATTTAATGGACTTTATCTTCTTCTAATTAATATTATTGTTATTTCAAACAGCTGTTATGGGATGTATGCTGTGGTCCAAAAGGGAATGAAAAGCATGCAGGCAGGAGTTAAATGGAATCTGTCTCTGATTACTGGAATGGGGCAAAGCGATGATAGCTGGACCTTTTGACACAAGCAGATTTCTTAGTGAATCGGCCTCGTTTTTCTGCATCCTCAGAGCTGTTTCCATGCAAATGATGCTTTTCTGCAGGTTTATGGCAGCTGGGACTTTTGCATTTAGATGCATCGATGGGTTATTCAGAGGTTAGCTTGCGTCGCAACATGCTTGTCATTTTGCAGGAATGGAAACGAGCATTGATCCTTTCCTAATCCAGCTAAATAAAAACACAGGCAGCCTTTTCTATGCTTACAATGATTGTGGATGGATGGATGGATGTGGATTTTTTTTTCAAGGATCGAATTAATAAAAAAAAAAAGATGCTGAAGATTCTTTCACAGATGGGAACAATTTTAATCTAACAGAATAAATAGGATGTTTTTCATGTTTTTATAGGAATGCATTTGGAGACCTAAAACAGTTGGATTATAAACTTTTTAAGTTTGGAATAAAGTATTTTTTTTTCGTATTTTTTCCGAATTTGAACAAAGGTCAGACTCCTGGTCTTCTGATTGGAGCATCTCCAAATCAACGCTTCACCTCCGTTTCATTGTACTTCCTCTTCCTCGTTGAACCAATTAATTTTTCCAAACTTGTTCCTACTTCTTCAACTAAAAATAACCGAAATGTGTCTCAATCGCCACGTTGGAGAGACGAGCAGCCCTGCAGAACATCCCTCCGTCTCTGCACAGCCCTGCCAGCGCTGACTTCCTGTCTGACACCACCACATCCTGTTGATAACTGACTCCTTTCCACCCTCCGTCTCTTCTCCCTCCTCTCCACGTGGCAGCAGATGCATCATCTCTGCAGTCGGGTGACAAGGCAACAGGCTAGACCCACCTCCCTCCTAGAGGGGGGTCAGATAATTGTCCTGGATAACAGTTCAGAGAGTCTGAAAGTCACGGTCGGATTGTCGGGAAACGGTTGCAGTTTAATTTCAGACACTTGAACCAAGACATACAGGATGTAAAATTTAAGCCGTAAAAAACACATTTCTGACACAAACAAATTGTCTCTGAGGTCATTTATGTTCCAGGGAGGAAGGGTCATGTGGGAACCAGCCGCTTGTGAGCCTAGCGTCGCCTTCCCTGAAGCTAAGACATAACAGTAATCCAATGCTACAGCCCAGGTCTCAGCATCTCAGCTTTAAATAGACCCGATTGGACATCTGCTTCACAGAAGAAGAGGAGGAGGTGCCGAAAAGATAGCTGAGAGCGCCTCTCACTCCTTCTCCTCTATCTCTCCTCCTGCGCTCATACAGGAATTAATGCCTGTGTAAACGTGAGCACACTCAGCTCTCATCTCTGCTGCTGTAATCTGCGCGTGATAATCACAATGGCAGGCCTGTCACTTCTGAACTGTAGGTGTTGCTGCACCCTTACATGTTAGCTATGCATATAAATGTCTCTGCGAGCAGGAATATGCAGGTGAGACCTCTAAAGGGGAGGCTTTATTTATAATATTTACAACTAAAGGTTCTTGTTCTCACCTTGCTGTTTGTGGATTTTCTTTCGGTTCTTTCCTTCTTGCTTCACTTTAAGGTTAACATCTTAAAATTCCACCAGAAGCAGCAGAAATAGGAGCGATGTCTGACTGGGAGCTTAGCTGTTCAGTCCACATGTGGTTTGGTAAATGTGGAATACATATGAAATGTTGGGCAACAATCGGGTTGCTTTCTCTACAACAGTTCAATTCAGTTCAGTTTATTTATATAGTTCACCAACAGTTTAAAATCTCCATAGAAACCCTGTTGACCTTCTTTCCTGTTTAGGTTAGGAACATGGATGTTGGTAGTCTCTCATCCTGCTGATGAGCTAATAAACATGATCTGTGGGGCAGTTAGTCTTGTTAGGCTACCTCCGAGTTACACTTTATGCAGGTGATGTTCTGCAAAGACGTGAACAGTTTACATCATGAGCTGCAGCAGTTTGCTTTTAAAATGGGAGTCACCTCCTATAGTACCTGGCTCCCTGCGAACCATCATAGACCTGCTAAAGATCGTCCTGAATTAAACAGTGACATCCTGTATTGAACAGACGGGTAGAGAAGTACTGGAAAGGTCAGGCATTTTGTCCAACCAGAACATTTGGTTATAAAATATAATGGATGAATGGATGGATGGATGGATGGATGATGGAGGGATGATAGATGGATGGATGGATGGATAGATAATGGATGGATGGATGATGGAGGGATGATAGATGGATGGATGGATGGATAGATAATGGATGGATGGATGGATGGATGATGGATGGATGGATTAATATATAGATGGATGTAGGGATGATGGATGGATAAATGGATGGATGGATGATGGATGGATGGATGGATGGATGGATGATGGATGGTGGATGGATAAATGAGTGGATGGGTTAATATATGGATGGATGAAGGGATGATGGATGGATAAATGGATGGTTGGATGGATGGATGGTTGATGGATATTTGATTATCCTAGGAGTTGGGGGATTAGCGATGGTGACCTCGGGGACGAAGGCCTCTGAACATCAGTCACATATTTTAACATATTGTCATTTTAACAACTATCTTATTTATTTTGGTAATGTCAAAAATTTCTGAATCAATTTAAAACTGAAATATGTTTATAAAATTGAGGAGATATATTTTCCAAAAACATCATGCAAAAAACCTAAAGTGTGAGCAGAAACAGGCTGACTGTCTAATTGTCTCATCATTAGGGTTTTATAAACGCCTGTCTTAAACCACACAGTGAACACTTTTTCACGAGGAATGAATAACTGCTCTGAGTTTTATCCTAATTGGGTAGAAATGTTTGGAATGTGATCTCTTCCAGGAGCCATCTATCCATCCATCACACACAAAGCCTGTCTGTATTTAGGAGGCTGGGAAGGTAGATTGTGAACAGAGTTTGTTCCAACATTTGAATTTTTGCATGCAGCTCCATCTCAAGGAAGACAGGAAGAGGAAAAGATCTGAGTGACTTTGAAAGAAGGCCGAAATGCAAAAAATATCTTTGATGTACAATGCCTCTGGTGGCCGGTGGCTCCAAAACATCTGACTTCAAAAGGCCCACATTCACACACGGTTAACCTCTGATGAAGGCTACATGTTCTTCAGAGTCATCAGGGAGATCTCCTCCTGCTGATCTTTGCACAGATGGTCGTTTTGAAGCCAGTTATGGAAGAAAAAAGGTTTAAATGCTATAAAATTAGATTTTTTTATCCATTTAGGCCCAAACAGGATCATCAAACTCAGCTTCCACCAAGCGCTCAATTCAAACTAACACATAAACATTAAACCAAAGCTGCATCTCTTCTTCTGCTTCATGCATTTAATGCTTTAACCAAAGATGTGGAGACATTTGGACTTTATTCACCCAGAGACATAAAGGACGTTCAGTCCCAGATCTGACCAATCAGAGGACTTTTTGCAGTTTATGGGACTGAACAGCAGCGTTGAGGTCAAGGCTTTATTTAGCGGTCTTTGCCTCTTGGCAGGAAGTCATCCTGCAAACTGGATGTTTTGGCCTTCTCCCCCTGGAAGTATCGTTGAGCTTCACACTAAGCTGGGGATGCAAACTGGATGTTTTGGCCTTCTCCCCCTGGAAGGATCGTTGAGCTTCACACTAAGCTTGGGATGCAAACTGGATGTTTTGGCCTTCTCCCCCTGGAAGGATCGTTGAGCTTCACACTAAGCTTGGGATGCAAACTGGATGTTTTGGCCTTCTTCCCCTGGAAGGATCGTTGAGCTTCACACTAAGCTGGGGATGCAAACTGGATGTTTTGGCCTTCTTCCCCTGGAAGGATCGTTGAGCTTCACACTAAGCTGGGGATGCAAACTGGATGTTTTGGCCTTCTCCCCCTGGAAGGATCGTTGAGCTTCACACTAAGCTGGGGATGCAAACTGGATGTTTTGGCCTTCTTCCCCTGGAAGGATCGTTGAGCTTCACACTGAGCTGGGGATGCAAACTGGATGTTTGAAGCTCCTCCCCCCGAAGGGGTCGTTTGAGCTTCGCACAGAGCGGTGGATAAATCTCCACACGAACCGTTCAAGTACTTCTGGAAATTTAAGTGGCAGTCAGCTCCTTCGTTCCTCAGAAACCAACCAAACCCGAGTAAACCCTGTCCGCCCTCCAACGAGTCAACCAAGTTCAGTAATAACCCACACCGACTGGACTCTGGGAAGGAAACATTTTCTCCGGAAACGTGAGTCCCGTTTTAATCTCTGTCTTTGCAAGTCGCCGCTCAAGTTTCCAACTGAGCCTGAACTAAACACTAAACTTCCCTTCTCACTTCCAGTTCCGGTCCTCCAGCGTTCTGAGAAACACTGGATCCAACTCATTGTGTTTTCAATAAACCTACTAAACCTTTTCTCTGGTTCTCTGAGTGGTTTCCTGCATGTGGGTCAGATCCCTTAAAACGATCATGACAAGTGGATTGTTTTGTTTTTTTACTTTTTTGGAATTACTATGAACTGGATGACTGAGAATCTTCACCAACAATTTTGCTTCTTGTTCTTATTCTATGTTTTTGAAAAACCAAACATGACAGTTACTGTGTAAAGGAAAACACAATGAGAGTAATTTAGACTCAGTTATTTTCAAAAAGACTGATATAATCAAGATGAAATCCAACCAAGATGGCCTCTTCCATTAAAAGAAAGTGTTATTATAATCCATGGAGAAATAAAATCATCATGGACGACCTGACCTGGAACAATTCTGATTGTTTTGGAAGTTAAAGCAACACAAAATGATGCTTTCCTGGATATGATGTTTCTATCTGGGAGCTTGAGGGCGAAACTCTAGCGTAACTAACATTACATACAACGTATCAAAATATCCCGGAAATTAAACCAAATCTTCATCCAGAAATCGTCATTTTCAGTCTCATTACATAACAGTTAAAACATCAAATAAAGACAAAGGTTCCTGCGGTGAAAACTGTTTGGAAAAAGGCAAAGAATGATCCAACTTTGAGTTTCCTTTGAACATATTTCTGTTGGCTGGATTAGTTCATTAGACAAACTGGGCATGCTCCAAGACCAGACGAGTAGAAAGGCGAATCCGGAGCGATAATTACCTAAGGAGGCAAATCTTCCTGAGCTATTAAAACACAAGATGGATCCATGCAACAATATGAAAAGGGTGTCAGTAGTGCAGGATGCAGGCGGATGTGTTTTAATGATGTGCGGCTTAGAGCTGAACTGTATCTTAATAAGATGAGCTATAACCACCAGCAAAGAGCAAGCGATTACCATCTTTGCCTCTATGGAAACACCCTAATGCTCTTAATTGTTAGCGGCCTCAGTTACTGACACTATAAAAGAGATTACACTCAACTGTCACTTTATTAAGCATAATTTAGTCTGCTCAGCGCAAATATAGCAACCAGCCAGTCACATGGAAGCAGCTAGAAATTCAGCGCAGCGTAACAGAGAGAAGAAGAGATGATGCAAACGGGCCGGACTGGTTATCTCAGAACCTGCAGTTCAAAGCCTTTTTTTCCTTAGAAAACATACAAATTGAAACAGATGAACAGGTCCATCCCTTTGGAATGGGGGTCGTTTGGCTACTTTTCTTAGCCTGCAATGCCCTATACCTGTCTATGTCTCTGAAAGGGGGGTTGTTAAAGGTAATTGTCGGCCTTGCTGAACATGCAAGGTCTTCTGTTCCCCTGTATGGGGGTTGGGGTTGCGATGATAGCTGGAAGGAATCAACTCAATTGCTGCATTTTAGGTTTTTGAAAGCTGAAATCTAAAACAGAGGGGAGCGGTCCTCTCAACAGGTCGATGTCGCTGCAGTGGTTCCTAGCTCAGCGCTCGCAGCTAGGGGTCCAGTATGTTCAGGGGTGGTGCTTCTTCCAACCTCTCATTGGCTTTACAGAACTAGCCTTGTGCTAATGCTACCAATGTGTTCCTGGGGGGAGTGGAACTTGAGCTTGTAGAAGAGTTCAAGTTAGAGTCCTGCACGGGTCGAGTTTTACCAACCCGCACCCGCCCGAACCCGTTAGGATGACTACCGAACCCGACCCGTCACCCGCGGATATCTTCAATTCAAATCCAAACCCGACCCGACCCGTTGATATTTAACCCGCAACCCGACCCGTTAACACAGCAAGTAATAGGCTATAGTACGCTGCGCTGCAGAACAGCACATTAACACTGCAGCAGACGTGTATGCACTGACTGTGGCCTTTTTGGAGGGAAGCCCACACTGCTGGCAGGGCTTTAAGCTACAACAAGGGTGACCTCAGTGCCTGATTAATATAACATTTCTGATGTCCATAACAACACACACGCATAAAAAAAAAATTACCAACTACCGCACTAAAAAAATATCCGCCCGACCCGTTTATTTTTATTTATGTATTTTTCACCCGCAAAAGAGCATCTTAGCGGGTGACCCGTCGGGGACCTGTTGCAGGACTCTAGTTCAAGTACCTCGGGGTCACACTGGACACAACACTTTCATTTAAAAAAACACATCAAAATCACTGCAAACACAATTAAATTTAATATACGTAACTTTAAGCAAATCAGATCATCAATCAGTTCTGCTAAAATGTTCCTACACTCAATGATATTTTCACACATAGACTACTGCATCACAACCTACTGACCACTACAAGATGAATCGACAGATTCACTGGAATATGCATATTCTTTCACTGTGACTCCATCCTTTCACTGAATCACAGGGTCTGACCAGGAGATGACGCTTTGCTTTAGATCTTAATGTCCACAATCATGACAAAAAGAATATTTTAGAACAAAGATTTAAGTTTGAAAGGGAATTAAAGGGGACCAGCCAAGGATCCATCAAGGAAAGCGGGGACATTTTGAATGGCTACTACTGTAGATAGAAAGTGCTCAACCATAAGTACCTTTATGTGGTGAAAATATGTGATTACAGAAACAGATTACAGAAAGTTCTGGAATGGATCCCAACAATCCTCTCCTTTGCAGCCATGATGAATCAGTTTGGGGCTTATTTTGGCCTAATCTAATCAGACTTCAAAATAACACATGTTTTTAATAAGCCTATCACTTATAATCCCAATAAAATAAAACAAACACGACAAGCTGACCTCAGTTAGGAGCTTCAGGCATAACTAGACTGTAAGCAAGAGGGAATGACGCACCAATCAAGAGGTGTGTTTATTCCTGAAAGTGTTTGACTTTAGGGATAAAAATACCTCCAGGACTTTAGACAAGATGATGATAAATGTAAACTAAACTTTATCTCAGCTGTGAAACCGGTACCCATCATGGGAAGATGCTTTCTTAATAAAGTGTTTGCATGATTCTAACGGCATTAGAGCGATTCACAGCAGGCTTTCATGTTGTTGGGAATAAAACCAATTTTTCTGCGAATAAGTCTGCAGCCTGCCGTCGATGCGTGTTTAAAGCCACTAAACCAATTATTAAAGATTAACAGCAGTCAGAGCCAAACGAGCCAGCCTCTCACACGGCTGTATTCAGCATCACAAAGCACGGCGCACACAGAGAGAGCCACACAATATCAGCATGATAAACACCTTGTATATCCCCCAGCGTCTTTATTTGACAGAATCAGCCACATCTGAGGACAGACCTTGAGGTTTATGTCATCATGCATATGTGATGTGGATTTCAATTCTAAACAAAGTCAGTGTATCTTAAAGCCACCCACAGAATACAGATTCTCATTTTACCTCGTCTCCTGCTGGAGATGAGAGGAAGGAGGAAAATAAGCGCAAAAAAGGATGTGGATGAAATAAGTATGGAGGGATTATTTCATAAACGACTGAATTGTCTTTTCTTTGTAAGTCATTTGATCCTGTCAAATATGCCTAAAGCCATACGCCCACGTGCTCATTGTCTGAAAAATGCTCCGTTTAGGAGAGTCGCTCCGTTTTTCAAACAATGAGCTCAGCGCTTGGCGGTGCGGCAGAAACGGAAAAAAAAACAAGGCAACGAGATTTGAGATTCTCAAACACGCCCAGGAGAGCCTGTTTGTTTGTTTGTCCCGCGCTGCAATCAGAAGGTGGTTCTGCAGACGGCCTTCGTCGGCCGTGTTTACCTCCAGGACAGCCGACATCGATGCAGAGCAAACAAAGCCTTCTTTTCTCGTCTAGACTCCTCATATCTCCAACATCACCTCAACTAAACTCCATTAAAACCAAGAAAACGGCTGCTCTGATCGTTTCCACTTTGAAAATAAAAGCAGAGGAGCGGCGTTTTATTTAAACTATTTTGGGCATAAAAGCAACTTAATTCCCAGGATTTATCTGCTTCTATACTTTGACTTAGACTTAGACAAACTTTCCTTTTGTGTATAACAAAACGTAATTTCAATGCATACAGCTTTCCAACATTAAAATAAACATTTCCAATTATAAAGTGCAGCACTGATCAGAATGTAAACATTGTAGGAGAAAAGGAAAACCAGTTTAAAAACATGGTGCAAAAGGCTAGCCTGGTGAGACCATCCTGATCTCGCGAGCTTTCAAAGTTTCACTCGCTAATCAGTCTGGAGACTCTCCGTTGAAGAAAATTTGGTGCCGTTCAACAAACGAACGTCCAATCAGCGTTGGCTTTGAGGCGGGTTGAGGTGTGACGCAACGAGAAGAGCGACAGTTCAGTCTAAAGAACATGGCGGCTTCAGCCGATGAAACTAGCGTTAGCG